>NW_028317994.1:6104500-6407250 GCF_062004578.1 Staurois parvus | reverse complement strand
ATACAGGAGATGACCAGAGACTGCGGACATAGTACAGGAGATGACCAGAGACTGCGGACACAGTACAGGAGATGACCAGAGACTGCGGACATAGTACAGGAGATGACCAGAGATTGCGGACAGTAAAGGAGATGACCAGAGACTGCGGACCTTTGGGGAGGGAGGGGGAGCGGGTACCTGAATTTGACAGGTACCCGCTCCCACTTCCGCGGCGTTGTCCTTCCTTCTTCTTCCCGCGGCGGCTTCTGTGACAGCCGGGTGCCCACTGTGCATGCGCGAGAAGTGCTACGCTTTGTGTATGGCCCGGAGCCTTCTGGGACCTGCCATGTGTCCCAGAAGACACCGGACCATTCACAAAGCGCGGCGCTTCTCGCGCATGCGCAGTGGGCACCCGGCTGTCACAGAAGCCGACTGCAGCGCTGGAGCGAGGAACAGGTAAGGTCCTGCAAGAGAGAAGAGCTGAGCGGCCGGCCTGATTTTCTGACATGGTGGTGGCAGAAATACCGGACCGGCCGCTTTACATTTGCTCCATAAGACGCACTGACATTTTCCCCCCTTTTTTGGGGGGAAAAAAGTGCGTCTTATGGAGCGAAAAATACGGTATATAAATATACACTGGTCATACGTCCTCCATCATTGATATAGGACACCAGATTTGTTTTATGAACTGTTTCTGTGTGGACCTCATAATTTAGAAGACAACACCCGCCACTATTGTCATAGTACAGTGGCAGTGCCTATGCAGCATAATGGGGAGTAGTTGGTGGACAGTAAAAGTGTGGTGGAGACACCCATTTTTAATGTCCCTCAAACACAAGTATAAATAAAAACCTAACAGGAAGCACTTCAATGTGCTTATGTGAACGTCATCATTATCATGATGATGATCACACAGTACAGAAGGTGCTGTATGTCTGTCTGTACACAGCCTTTGGCTGTATCTCTGTCTGTTCCTCAGAAAACAGAAATTGTGAGTTTGTGCACCAGGTTCCCATTGCTGTCTGTGCCCTCGGCCACCTCTCTGTTGAATCCTCTCCCACCACCAGGCAACAGCTTCACCTTCTGTCCTCCTCAGTGGAGGAAGGGATAATCACTCCGCCAGTAAAAGAATCAATCTTCCAGTGAAAGGTTGTGAGCAGCCACACCCGTCCACAACTGATCAGCATTGCAGCTTTAGCCGCCTGTGCTTGGAAAAAAAAAATGTCCCTCCCTACTCCTCGCCTCTTGGACCACTCTGGTGAACTGATAGGGCTCAGGGAAAATATAAATGATACAGCAGGTCCAGCTGTACTGCCATATTGGCAGCCCTGGCCATGGCTGCGCCCTAGGTGGCTGCCTAGTTTGCCTAGTGGTAGCACCGGCTCTGCCCCCCCACCAGAACACACTGATGAGCGATTTAGCCATTGGCTGCAAACACTGCTCAGGTGCACATTGTATGCTGGTTTTCCAGCATGCCCATTCGACAGAAGTAGGTCTTATGAGAGAGATTTTGACTGATTTTTCAACCTGTGTGTACAAGGCATTAAGGTTTATTCCATCAGTTTTTAACTTGTTAATTTCTAATGGCTATCCCACTTCTTTTTTTTTTTCTCTTTGGTAGGAATAAAATCTATAAAGCTCTCTTCTGTTGTCACTTTCCTTTATAACAGTGACATAGTATATCATTTGACTCACTTGTTCTTGATTGGAGATCTCTGGAGTACAATAAAAAAGCAATTAAATAAACATTTATTTTTTTTATTATTGATAAAATCTTTGGGCGAAAAATGCTTGCCAATAAATTGATAAATGAATTTTAAATTATATTGGACAAGTAAATAAATGTCAGTGTTCTTGTGATGTGTTTAATTTTTTTATGGTTCTAAACTCAAAAGTTTTTTTTTTACCATAATGCTTTGTCTGCATTAAAGTGATTCTAAAGGTTTAGGGGTTTTTTTTACCTTCATGTATTCTATTCATGAAGGTAAAAAACCTTCTGTGTGCAGCGCCCCCCCCCAGCCCCTCTCTATCCTTACTTGAGCTATGTTCTCAACAGTCTCTGTTGTCTAGGGACACTCCCTCCTCATTTGCTGACAAAGCAGCATGAGCCCATTGACTCCTGCTGCTGTCAATCACAGCCAGTGAGCTAATGAGGAGGGAGTGGGGGGTGGGGCCGAGACATGGCTCTGTGTCTTATGGACGCCTATAGCAGTGGCTTGGGGATGAACATGCAGTGGTGCCCCCAGGCCGAGCGGCTTTTCCTGGGGGGATTGCTCGAGGGGGATGAACCAGGAGAACTGGCAGGGACCTGAAAAGAAAAGGATCAGGGCTGCTCTGTGCAAAACCACTGCACAGAGCAGGTAAGTGTAGACATGTTTGTTATTTAACAAAAAAAAAAGCTTTAGTGTCACTTTAAGATCTGGAGACTGAAAGCAGCAGAAGCCATGGCTCCTGTTTCTGTTAGTCAAATCCTGTGAGGAGGGAGTGGTGGGTGTGGCTGAGCCATGCTGTGTATTTCTATGGACTCACACAGCCCAGCTCAGGAGAGCACTTGTACATGGCTTGCTATTGGGGCACCTGGAGGAAGAAGTGGACAGCGCTGGTGGGGGACTCCAGAAAAGGAGGTAATGGGTGGCTCTGTGCAATATTGTTGCACAGAGCAGGTAAAAACAAATATTCATTTCATTGACATGTAATGACCTATTACTTCTATGATATCTAGAAATGTTGTCTGCCAATGACATCTTCAGAGGCTTTAAGTACAAGATTGTTTGTTTTTGCTTTATGACATAAGTGCAATAAATAAAGTGAGAGCACAACCAGAATGAAGTGTGGCACAAAGTGTCAAAATTAATTTCAATTTGAAGTGGACCTAGATGAGGATAATAATGGACTAACACACTGTTTTAATGGAGTGGACGTTAATGAAACATTTAAACTGGAGGAATGGCTCATGTATGATCTGTGAAAAGCTTCATCTAAAAATTGTCAACTTCAGAATAATGTTCCTCACCGTAAAATTGCAAAGACTTTAACTATATCAATCATCATATACAATACATAATATCAAAAGATTCCAAGAATCTGGAGAAATCTCTGTGCACAAGGGACAAGGTAGAAATGCAATGTTGGATGCTTGTGATCTTCTGGCCCTCAAGTGGCACTGTTTTAAAAACAGACATGATTCTGGAATCATGGATCCAGAAATGCCACCATCTTCTCTGGACCAAAGCTCATTTAAAATGGTCTATTGCAGGGTGGGCAACTGTGGCCCTCCAGCTGTTGGTGAACTACTTGTCCCATCATGCCTCTGCCTTTGGGAGTCATGCTTGTAACTGTCAGTTTTGCAATGCCTCATGGGACTTGTAGTTCTACAACAGCTGGAGGGCCATAGTTGCCCACCCCTGGTCTATTGCAAAGCGGAAAACTGTTTTGTGGTCAGACAAATCAAAATTTGACATTCAGAGAATTCAAGCGTGATACTGTGATAGGTTGCCACCTATGCAGTAGATCCATCCATGAAATTTCCTTGCTACTAAATATTCCACGGCCAGCTGTTAGTGGCATTATAACAAAGTGGCAGCAACTGGGAACAACAGCAACTTAGTCATGAAGTAGTAGGCCACGGACAATGACAGAGTGTGGTCAGCACATGCTGAAGAGCACAGTGCGCAAAAGTTGCTAACTGTCTGCAGAGTCAGTCGCTAAAGACCTCCAAACTTCATGTGGCCTTCAGATTAGCACAACAGCAGTGCGTACAGAGCTTGGAATGGGTTTCCATGTTCGTGCAGCTGCATCCAAGCCTTACATCACCAAGTGCATCCACTATTCTAGAGCAGTAGAGACATGTTCTCTGGAGTGACGAATCACGCTTCTCTGTCAACCTGATGGACGTGTCTGGTTATGGCAGTTGCCAGGAAAACAGTACTTGCCTGACTGCATTGTGCCAAGTGTAAAGTTTGGTGGAGGGGGGATTATGGTGTGGGGTTGTTTTTCAGGGGTTGAGCTTGGCCCCTTAGTTCCAATGAAGGGAACTCTTAAGGCATCAGCATACTAAGACATTTTGGACAATTTCATGCTCCCATCTTTGTGGGAACAGTTTGGAGATGACCCCTTCCTGTTCCAACATGACTGCGCACCAATGCACAAAGCAAGGTCCATAAAGACATGGCTAAGCAAGTTTGGGGTGGAGGAACTTGACTGACCTGCACAGAGGCCTGTTCTCAACCCGATAGAACATCTTTGGGATGAATTAGCGCTGAGACTGTGAGCCAAGCCTTCTCGTCTGACATCAGTGCCTGACCTCACAAATGCACTTCTGGAAGAATGGTCAAGCATTCCCATAGATACACTCCTAAACCTTGTGGAAAGCCTTTCCAGAAAAGTTGAAGTGATTATAGCTGCAAAAGGTGGGACAACTCAAAATTGAACCCTACAGACTAAGACTGGGATGCCAATAAAGTTCATATGTGTGTAAAGGCAGGCGTCCTAATACTTTTGGCAATATAGTGTATATTCAGGTTTTGGAGCAACATATGCTCCCATCTAGACAACATCTTTTTCAGGGAAGGCCTTGCATATTTCAGCAGGACAATGCTAACCCGCATACTGCATCTATGACAACACACCTTTCACTAACTGAAAATATTTGGCGCATCTTGAAACGAAAATTATGACAATAAAGACTCAAGACTGTTAAGCAGTTAGAATCCTATATCAGACGATGAGATCGGGAGCATTCATGGTGATGTGGCCGTAGCATGGCACCACCAAGGAGCATAGTGTAGGAGCTCCGGAAGCCTGCCTGTGAGAGAAGACATGAAGGAGACCCAGGAGCAGTGACACCACTCCGCCCAAATCTTACCCCATTCCCATGGGTGCTAGGTACACGGTACCAGTGTTGGGAGCCTTGGAGGAGATAGGAGACCGCTTTCTCCCCTGGGCGGCGGTGGATGACATCCAAGTCTTGGAGGAGTGACCAACCATGTGACCGCTGCAAGGAAACCTGGGAGCAGAGTGGAAGGAGCAGACAGCACCGTGGAGCAGCGGTCAGAGAAAAGGTGCCGCCAGAGAGATCCAGACCCAGGGAGACCAAGAAGTCTAGCTGCCTGACACCCACGGTGAGTGACCCCACTCTGAGCAGGGAGCAATGCCGAAGCCACCCTAAACCCTATAGTCGCTAGGGAAGTCGAATCTTGGAGGTGGTGAGTTTTGAAACACACTTGTGACATGTTTACTAAGATGTTGAAAGGTGTAGGAAAAGACTTTCTAGTGGGCCAAGTGTGAAAAGGAAAAGAGAAAGGAGGGGAAGAGGAAAACAGAGAAGAAAGAAACAAGCGGTCTAGAGGAGGAGGCTAAAGAAATAAGAATAGGGGGTCACCCCGTGGCTTTAAAAAGAAGAGGAGGTTCCCCTGGGAAGCAGCACTGAAGTGGAAACATACAATCACCATATGGTAAGATAAAATAAGCACCCCACACGGGACTGTACATTTTTAAGTGCCAATCCACTCTCTCTGAGGAGATAACGGTCCTTTGAGGAGATAACGGTCTGTCAAGAAGTACAAATGCAGAAATCATTATGAGGAGCAGATCCATAAAAGGAGGGGGTAAAAACACCCCACACAAGCACAATTAAAAGATATCTGCCCCTACAGGAAAGAAGTCCAGAGGGGAAAACCCCAGAGAGACAGCCAGGAGTGAGCAACAAAGAAGAACGATCTAGACAGTCATTGGAATCCCAAACATAAACCAGGTCAAATAAACTTTGACTATGACAAGTGAAGCAGAAGGGGGAAATAATGAGGAACAAGAAGTATGCTCGCAAATGCCCACTAAATTGGAAATAGCAGAAATGTTCACAAAACTTGAACAATGGATAAAGAAGGATATGACGGTTTTGCACAATGATTTGGGTCAAGTGTTACTGCGAGTGGAAGAAACAGAAGAAAAACTGGACAAACATGTTAAAGTAATAACTAAATTGGAAGAACAAATGGAAGAAATTTGATGGGAACAAAGGAGATTATTACATAAAATGGAAAATCAGGAAAATAGAGACAGACAGACAGAATAACCCAAGGATCCGGGGTTTACCGGAAACATCCCAAGAAGAAGATTTAAGGGATATAATTAAGAAAGCATTCAATCCAATAATGGATAAACCAGGAAAAGTGCAATGGAAGATTGACAGGATACATAGGATTAAGCGACCACAGCATATCACAACTGAAACTCCCAGAGATGTGATAGTTCGTTTCCATTGCTATGAGGATAATGAGCATATCTACAATAATGTGAGGAGGATTCCAGTAATTAAATATGAAGACACAAGTTTGCAAATCTTCTCAGACATAGCCCCAGAAACTTTGGCGAAAAGGAGAACCCTAAGGCCACTGTTGGAGAAGATGCTGAAGGAAGGTGTTTGATATAGCTGGGGGTTTCCAGCTTGCCTTGTGGAATGGAAAAATGGACGTTCCCAGAAGTCCTGGGGGATTTCTGTGAGAGACTGTAAATACAGATTTCTGATATCCCAGGATGGACAGAAGGAGCTAAAGAAAGTTTGGACTTAGAGAAAGAGAACTGGAAATTGGTCCCCAAGAAAAGGCTATAATAGAGGGGAGTGGAATTTTTTTCTCCTTCTCTTCCCATCCTCCGTGTTTTTACATCTCCTCTATCCCCCCCCCGTTTCCCATAATATATGTGTTTTAGGTGTTTTAGGCATAAATAGGTTTGAGCGGGTGTGGGGAGTGGGTGGGGGGAGATGAGAGGGGGAGGGCAATAGAGGAGGGTTGGAAGAGAAATGTAAACTATCAGGCAAGGCAGTTGGTTGCTCACCATGCCCCCGAGGGAGGTGGAGACGTGGGCGATGGATGTGCTCAGAGCCTCACCCTGAAGGTAGAATCGAAAGTGGGATCAGGCCCACTACCGATTCAAGCACTAGGAATGGGCACAAGGGTACTAGGGATGGAGGGAAGGGGAGTGGGGGGTAGGTATCCCTGAGAGGGTAGGGGGGAATAGATACTCTAGTAGATATCTTCTCGATACAAATTAGTTACATGGTAAATCTCTCAGGTATGGTCAGCAAGGAAAAAAAAAGGAGGACTGAATTCGGTTAATTTTATGATCTACTATGTGAAAGGATTGAATAGCCTGGGAAAAATAAATAAGATTCATTTTTTTTTTAAAATCTGTTTTATTGATTTTGTTGATAAACACAAACAACAAGAAATATAAACAAAGGTTACCCAACAGGTCTAACACATAACTAACTAAAAGTTAAAATAACCCCGGAGGAGAAGGGGGATACATTATAGGACATACAAGGCCTAACCAAATACAAGTGAATAATGAGACCATAGAAAACAATGAGGGAACCCGTTTTGAGTAAGGAAAAAAAAACACAGTAACTTCCTACAGTTCGATTCTACCGTAGTGGTGGTGGAGGTAGCATCAAGCCAGCAAGACTAAATTTTATACAATTTGCGGGGGCATCCTCTATTAGCATAAGTAGTTTGATAAAGGGCAAATTAGAGTTTACTAATCATTTCCAGTAGGTTATGGCAGGGGAAGATGGTTGTTTCCAGCGTAATGTGATGGTTTTGCAAGCATAAAAATAACATAGTATTTAAAAGGGTGCGCTTGGCCACAGCGAGAGCCAGAGATTCTACCATCCCCAACAAACAATACTTCAGGTCATGGGGAACTGTACTGTGCACTACTGCTTCAATTGTTTGTACTACTTCCTGCCAATATGACACAATAGCAGGACAGGTCCAAAAAATGTGGAAGAACTCCCCATCTTGGTGTGAACATCGCCAACATGCTGGAGAGAGGGAAGGATTCATTCTGTGCAACCAATGTGAGGTAAAGTAAGCACTGTGTAGAATTTTAAATTGGATCAATTTATCTCTGGCAGAAACTAGGGGAGAGAAGGAACCATCCCATAACTCAGACCAGTCATCATCATCCAGACTAAGGATGTTCATCCTCCATTTCCAACATAAGAATGCCAATTCGGGGCTGGCTGCCACAAGAAGGTAACTGTAGAGTACTGACATGGTTTTTTTCAAGTGTGATACACGAGGGATAGATTCCAGCTCAGAATAGGAAAGAGAGATCGGTTTGACCAGAAAACTGGCCTCTGAAGGCATGGGAAACCTGGAGGTATCTGAAGTAATAATGCGGGGGCAGATTGAATTTAGCTTGGAGAGTTGAAAAGGGAAACAGTTCACTATGACCCGTGATGTGCTCCAAAGTTTTTATTTTGTATTTAGCCCAAAGTTGGGGGTCTGGAACCGTAGCAAAATGGGAAAGAGAGAGATTTAGCCACAGTGGAGTATGCCGGGACAAGGTGCTAGAGGGAAGAGATTCCAGTCTAAGCCCAGCCCCCCAGGCCCGAAGGGTGGTACGCATAGATGGTGTGAGACTATGGGGTGATTTTGGTCCCTTGAACACTAGTGATTGAAGGGCTTCCAATGACTGTAAAATCGCTGCTTCCAGGACAATAGAGGTATTAGATAAATCTGGCTGCAGCAACCAGTGCACAGTAACAGGTTGAGCAGCAAGGAAGTACTTCAAACAGTCCGGCATAGCCAAATCCCCTCTGTCCGTAGGTCTGGTGAGGGTAGTGAGTTTATGTCTGGGAGGTTTGGTTCCCCAAAGAAATGAAAGGAACAATCAGTTCAACTTCACAAAGAATGACTTGGGTAGCTACTGAGGGGAGTTTCGGAAGATATATGTAAATTTGGGGAGTATTTTCATCTTTAACAAATTAATGCGGCCAATCAGAGAAAGGGGCACGTTACTCCATGCCTTCAGTTTTGATCTGACCTCGGACAGAATTGGGTGGAGATTCAATTCTTTAAAATCAGCAGCTGTCCCAGAGACCACAATACCCACATAAGTGAATTTATCCACCCACTGCAAGAGGAAGCCAAGGCTCCAGCATCTACCGGGAATAACAGTGACTTGTCCCAATTAACCCTCAGACCCGTGAATCTAGAAAATGAATCCATGAGAGAGAGAGCTCCCTGAATGGAAGGCCCGTCATCATTAAGAAACAATAACAAATCATCTGCATACAAGGCCACCCTCTCCTCCAGCCATCCCACCTGGAGGCCAACAATATCTGAGGAGACCCGAAGGGCCTCTGCTATAGGCTCTATCGCCACAGCAAAGAGGGCCGGGGAGAATGGCACCCTTGTCTAGTGCCGCGTTGTAAATGAAAGGCAGCAGGGAGAAGGCCACCCCCCTTATCATAGCCAAGGGGCATGAGTATAACGTCCGTAACCAATCTATAAATAGTAAGGGAAAACCCATCCGACGCAACACCTCCAATAGGTAAGCCCATTCCACTGTATCGAAGGCCTTCTCCATATCCAATGTGGCTATAGTCCGAGAGCCCTCATTCAGGTGAGTAGAGTGTATATTAGTGAACGGCAAATGGCGGATGTTAATATCCATAGATCTGCCTGGCATAAAACCTTTCTGATCCGAATCTATAACCTATTTTAGCACCTTATTCAGCCTATTGGAGAGAAGTTTGGTAAGGATTTTGAAGTCGCTGTTAAGAAGTTCTATAGGCCTATATGAAGCGCAAAATTTGGGATCCTGCCCGGTTTATGAAGCAATACGATGTGTGCCTCAGACAAAGAGGGAGGTAAGAAGCCAGTGTTCAGGCATTCCTTATACAAGGACATCTGTATAGGGGCCAACAGCTCCACATGGGTTTTATAAAAGCCCATTGGTAAGCCATCAGGCACCGGGCCCTTGCCATTAGGGAAGGAACCCACAGCCGTGGAGACCTCCTCTGGGGTAATATCCAAAACCAATAAGACATGCTCAGAGTCAGAAGGCCATCCAAGGGCCAAGGGGTCTAGCAGGGTGGCCAAGCCCGAAGGGTTAAGATTTGATGGAGAAGAGGAGGAGTAGAGGGAGGTGTAGCATTTTTAAACTGGTTCAAAATACCCTTTTGGGAAGACACCAGCACCCCATTTGCAGCACAGATTTCTGGGATAATAGTGACAGGCCTATTGTGTTGAGACATCATTGCCAACAACCTACCATTTTTGTCTACAAATTCAACAAATTCTTGTCTGCGAGCCTGTACATCCAACCTAGTAATTTCTGACATATGTAAATGTAGATCTCGGCGAGCCGAGGAGAGGGAGTCATAATTATCTACAGTAGGAGTAGAGGAATATTAGGCTATTGCCTCTGCCACATTGGACTGTAACTGAGACGTGAGGGCAGAGTTTTCTGACTTGATAGCAGAGATGATAGAAATATATAGCCCCCTACTATGCGCCTTAAAGGCATCCGAAACCATAGCTGGAGAAGCTGACCCAGCATTATGTTCCCAGTAATCATGCAGACCTGATGGGATACATTCCTCAGAGACCGTATGATGAATCCATTTGGGATGAAGCCTCCTGAGAGAACCATTACAAGGCCACCATGCACGAATTAGCAATCTAAGGGGACTGGGATCTGATAGACCTGCTGGAAGGTAGCTAGCCTCCTGTATATCACCAAGAAGAGTAGGGTTAGCAAATGCTAGATCAATACGTTAGGCAGTCTTGTGGGGTGAGGAGAAACAAGAGTAAAAGCTATCATGGGGATGACGCCAGCGCCACACCTCAGAGGTTGGCGGCCTGTGCCCAGGTGGCCAAATCAGAATTAAAGAACACTGGGGGAACAGGCCTATCCAAGGATTGCGAGAGGGTGGCATTAAAATCTCTCATGAATAAAATTTCCACAAGGCAAAACGGGGCCAGCTTCTCCAGCAACAGATAGAGAGGGGCCATATGGCTGGGCAGCAGCAGATAAGTATTAACAATAATATATTTCTGATTCCACAGTGACACCACCAGCATGACATATTTTCCATTAGGGTCAATAGCAACCTCCTCAACCACACATGGGGCTGATTTGCTTATCAAGATGGTTACCCCACGAGCATAGGAGGAGTAGGTGGCGTGGAACGACCTCTGCACCCACGGCCTCTTCAGAGCCAGGATTTTGCTGCCCATAAGATGAGTCTCTTGCAGTAGAACTATATGTGGATTATGCAATTTAAGGAATAGAAATAGGAATGAGCGTTTATACTTTGAATTTATGCCCCTGACATTCCAGGAGAGGATTCAAAAACAATCTTTATGTATAGATGTCATGGAGTCACAGCGGCTGTAGCCACCCTAAAACCAGGAGATGGAGCAAAAGGGTTCCCATGAGCAGCAAAATCAGACTAGGCCATTGCATATATAAGTCTAGTGAATATAAATGCATTGAAGTATAACCAATACACAAACAACCCCCTGAACTTCAAAAAAACAACCCTGCCCGTGCACCATAAAGAAGAAAAAACAAACACAAAAAAGCAACCAGTGCAGGTCCTGTACCCAAAACTAGAAAATAAGTGATGGAGTCCATATGGAGTCTCATATCCAGGATGTTAAGCGGGTGCTGCAACGGTTACGTGAGAACGAGCTTTTCTGTAAGCTCGAGAAGTGTGAATTTCACTGATCCCAGGTTGCCTTTTTGGGCTACATCATTTCCGCTGTGGGTTTTTCCATGGACCCTCAGAAGGTTTCGGCGGTTCTGCAGTGGCCTCGTCCCAGTGGTCTTTGGTCCATGAAGCGCTTTTTGGGATTCGCCAACTATTATCGGAGGTTTATCAGGAACTTCTCCACGCTGGCCAAGCCTCTCTCAGATCTGACCAAGAAGGGCAGTAATCCTCACGAGTGGTCACCCGAGGCCACCTTAGCTTTCGAAGCTCTGAAATCCGCCTTCGCTTCGGCTCCGATACTGTCTCATCCCAATCCTGGGTTGCCTTTTGTCCTCGAGGTTGATACTTCTGAGACGGGAGTAGGCGCCCTCTTGTCTCAGCGTCGGTCACCCGATGGACCCCTACTTCCCTGTGGGTTCTACTCCAGGAAGCTTTCCTCCGCAGAATGCAACTACCAGATTGGAGACAGGGAGTTGTTGGCTATTATTCAGGCTCTCAAGGAATGGAGGCACCTGCTCGAGGGTTCTGTGGTTTCGGTTCTCATTCTCATTGACCACAAGAACCTGACGTATCTCTCAGAGGCTAAGAGGTTGACGCCCCGTCAGGCCAGATGGGCTCTGTTTTTGTCGCGTTTTAACTATGTGGTATCCTATTTGCCTGGTTCCAAGAATGTCAGGGCTGATGCCTTGTCGCGGCAATACTCTGAGCTGTCCAGGGAGGACTCTGAGCCGACCTCGGTCTTACCTCCGGACCAGATCCTGGCTGCCATTTGTAACAACCTGACTTCTCCCCTTGGGGAGCAGATTTTGGCGGCTCAAACTGATGCTCCACCTGAGAGATCGGCTGGCAGATGTTTCGTACCAGAGGGATTGCGTACCCGCCTGCTGCGTACCTACCATAATTCCAAGACTGCCGGTCATCCAGGGAGGGTAACCAGTTGTCCTGGATCGTTTCTCGGTTATTCTGGTGGCCATCTCTCCATTCCGACATCGCCTCATATGTAGCGGCATGTTCGGTCTGTGCCCAGAATAAATCTCCTCAGCATCTTCCATTGGGCCTTCTGCAACCCATTCCTAATGGGGGGTGTCCCTGGTCACACCTGGGCATGGATTTTATTGTGGACCTCCCTGCGTCTCAAGGCCATACGGTCATTCGTATGGTCATTGATCATTTTTCCAAGATGTGCCATTGTGTTCCGGTCAAGAAATTGCCGACTGCGCAAGAACTGGCTACGGTTTTCGCCAGGGAGATCTTTCGCTTGCATGGGTTGCCCAAGGTGATTGTCTCAGACCGTGGGAGCCAGTTTGTGTCCAGGTTCTGGCGTGCCTTCTGCTCCCAGTTAGGTATCAAACTCTCCTCTTCAGCCTACCACCCGCAGTCCAATGGGGCTGCGGAGCGTTCCAACCAGGCCCTGGAACAACTCCTTCGCTGCTATATAACAGACCATTAAGACAATTGGGTCGATCTCCTGCCATGGGCAGAGTTTGTGAGGAACTCGGCTGTCAATTCCTCCTCCGGGATGTCTTCCTTCATGGCCAACTATGGGTTCCAACCCGCTGTATTGCCTGAGTTGTTCTCGCCACAGGACATTCCGGCTGTGGATAACCATCTTGCTGCCCTGCGTTCCTCGTGGGGGCAGATTCAGAGGTCCTTGAAGGACTCAGCACAGCGCCAGAAGCTCCAGGCTGATCATAGACGGTTGCCTGCTCCTTCATACCAGGTCGGAGATCGGGTATGGTTGTCTACTCGTAACGTCAATCTGCGGGTGCCCGCACCGAAACTGGCTCCCCGTTTTGTTGGTCCTTTCCGCATCCTTCACAGGGTGAACCCGGTTGCCTATGCCCTTGCTTTTCCTCTTGGGATGCATTTCTCCAATGTCTTCCACGTATCCCTGTTGAAGCCTCTGGTCTGTAATCGCATTACTGCCTCTCCGTCTCGGCCTCGTCCTATCCGGGTTGACGGTCATGAGGAGTATGAGGTGAACCGCATCCTTGACTCTCGGTCGGGTGCAGTTCCTGGTCCATTGGCGTGGTTATGGTCCCAAGGAGCATTCCTGGGTTCCTTCCGCGGATGTTCATGCTCCTGTCCTCCTCCACGCTTTTCACGCCCGCTTTCCCCAGAAGCCTTATGTTGAGCCGCAGAGGGGGAGCGGTCCTTGAGGAGGAGGTACTGTCAAGGTCCTACCTTTCCTCAGAGCTTGTGCTGCTCCATGTGCTGGCATCCATCTTAGGTTTCAGCAAAGCATTGTGGGTTCCTTTATGCTCTCAAGCCTCTGCGGCTCCTCCTCCAGGAGGTGGTGGCTTAGCACATTTAAACCTGCTGTCTGCAGCTGCTCTTTGCATTCATGTCCTGTCTCTTGCACAGCAACAAGCTCCTGTTTAGCTACTCATTGCTTTCCTGGATACCGACTCGACTTTAGCTAAGACTCCTCCTGGCTTCTGACCCCGGCTCTGGCGACCATTCTTCCTGGCTCCTGATCCCGGCTCTGGTGACGATTCTTCCTGGCTCCTGATCCCGCTCTGGTGACGATTCTACCTGGCTCCTGATCCTGGCTCTGGTGACGATTCTTCCTGGCTCTTGAATCCGGCTTTGGCTACGATTTCCGCTGTTGGACTTGCATAGACTCTTGTCTTATATTTATATTAATAAACCTACCTTTAATTGCACCTCCTTGTGTGTCTGACTCCTTGCTCCCTGACAGACATACCGCCGATATATACGAAGTCCTTGTCAACTGAGCTGGGATACGAAGACTAGACTGCACAATGGCATACCTAATTTTTATTTACATAGAAATCTTTTATCTTCTGTTTTGCACAGGTAAAAGCCTTTAAAATTTTATCACACTGGTATAGAGACCATGTCATGCTCCACAGAGCTTTTCCAGCTATCACCAACATGTGTTGGCGGTGTGAATGAGAGAGGGGCTCCTATATACACATATGGTGGGTGTGCTCCAGAATCCATCCCTTTTGGCAATCCATTTTTGATATATACAACAAGATGTATGACAAATTCTTGAGACCCTCCCCAGAAATATCATTACTTTCCATTATGCCTGGTTCGGTATCCTCCCCAAAAAGAGCCTTTTATGTTTCTTCCTTTTGGCAATTAGATTGACCATCCCTCATTTTTGGAAATCAACTAACCCCCCCCCACCTCCACACACTTTCCCATTGGGTGGCTACCCTATATGATATCATGCAAATTAAAGAAACCATTGCCCTAGGTGCAGACAACTTCTTCAAATTAACTTCACTCTGGTATGTATGGATGCATTTTAAAGCATCAGATGCTTTTAAGTACTTTGTTTCTCTTGCAGGGTTGACAGATCCTATCTCCACCTTCCCTAGATCCTATCTCCACCTTCCTGGCAGTTGGGTGACCATGTGTCAAGGAGTTAATATTGGTTTCCCCATCTCATTATGGGACAGGTTCCCCCTTTGTAGGGGACACTCTCCCATCACTCATTTTTTATCCCTTGGCCAAGTCCCTCTCTGAATTTCACGCCCTCTTTTTTTTCTTTTATTTGTCTTTTCTGTTTCTTCTCTGTTTTTTTTTCTTTTGTCCTCTTGGTGGGTCACATTTATGTTTTGTCGAATGTGGTAAATTTTGGGGCTCTAGGCCTTAGGCCCTTACCTCGCCAACCCCACCTATATGGGACAACTATATCAAGACTCCTACTGTATACATTTGTATATTCCTGTAAAGGTCAGATAATATTTTGATGTAATGCCGCATAATTTATCCTTATTGGATTTTGTTGTAAACTCCTTTTTTCTACTTCCTATACTAAAGTACAAGGTACTGATTTACCCCTGTACTGTTTTGATATACTGAAAATGAAATAAAAACATATTTGACTATAAACCGCCCCGGGGGCTCGCATTTTTTTTTCTTTAATCTAGAACTTTATTACTGCTTAAGGTCTCTTTCACATGGACGTCATCCTTTAAATCACTTTTTTTTGGAGGAAAATGGATTAATTTGTGATCAGTTAACATTCATTTATGCATCCATCCTCCATTCAGCTCAGATCAGTTTACATCAGTCTACATCTGTTTGCATTTCAGTTCCGTTTTGCATCCATTTTTTTCTGCTTTCATCCACTTTTTCATCCATGTAGATCTGTTTTTACATCAGTTTACATCTGTTTCTGTTTTCTGTTTTTTATAACAAATTAAAAATTACACTGTGCACACATGTGCAAAAATCAATGCATTTATTGTGCATAAATCATAATATGATATGTCTATATTGAATTTATAATGATTGTGATTGTATGTTTCATTTTGATAATATTTTTTTTAAATACTGTATATACCAAGATACATCAGTATAATAGCCCCCCCCTTCCGAATTAAAAAACAGACACACACTGCATTTTTTAATTCTTTTATTTCTAACAGAAATTTGGGTCACATCACAAGGTATTTTTGTCAAAAATTAGGATAAACAGGGGAAGGAGGAATCCGTGAGGGAGGGCAAGAGGAGCTTCCATAGTTTCCTAGGCTTTCTGATTGAAACAAATCATAAGATTGTGATGGGGGGTTGGAGAAACTACCCTGAGTGGCCTGACTTGGTGAGGAGTAACCAGGTGGCTGCTGTAGTGAGCTGTGTGGATGGAACTGGTGCTGCTGTGTATAACTTTGTTGGTGGTGCTGCTGTAGATAGCTTTGTTGGTGGTGCTGCTGTGGATAGCTTTGTTGGTGGTCCTGCTGTGGATAGGGCATAGTTTGAAGTAGGGGACCATCAAATTGGCTTTGCTGGTAGGGCCTGTGAGGGGGATCAGCTGTGCCTATAGTTGGTAAAGAATTTCCTAACATGGCAGACCTTACACAAGCACCAGTATAATTGTAAATGGCCATTTGGATTTCCATCTGCCCCTTGCTAGGTGTTTTATCTAAGAGATGACATATATTTCAAAGGAATGCAGCATTGGCATTCTGGCCATCATTAAAATGATCCCTTCACTGCATGAGCTTCTCATTTCTTCCTTGAAGGAGATCATGGCTGTGTCCATTTCCTCATTTTGAGCCCTTCTTGTTCGACGAGAAGCTCCTAGATAAGCTTGCTCTCTGATAACGAGCCATAACGAATACTAAGTCAGGTTTTGCTTGGGGATCAACTACTTATTTTACTCACTGTAAATGTATCTAAATTTGGTTGTTTCACGACAGAACATCTAAATTTAGTTCAAGGTGTGTTGGATTTCAGAGTGTGAAACTTACGATCTCAAGCTCATGACCCTTCTTAAGAATTCCAGCATTTCAAAGTATACGCTTTCCTTTTTCGAACGTCTTGCACCACTGTGACTCTCCAAAGACTAATCATTTAAGTCTCGGCGAAAACGGTCACGTAAAGATTGCCATCTTGTGACAATATATTTTGCTGTAAGACACAATAAAGTAAAAATATTACTGTATATTAGTATACGAAGACCCCTAACCCTATCCTTATCCCTAAATACACAAAGTCACAATACATAACAGAAATGCAAAAATTATTGTCATGCTTCAGAGCTGTTACCACGTTTATCCCAATGCCCCTGCTTCATGGTTGCCCAATCTGTCTGTAATGCTCCGACGGCGTGACGTCACGGTGTGCGTAGTGCGTAGTCGTGTTTCTTCTGGTGGATCAACGTTCGTTCTGTTTCCTGTTATCAAGAGGTTTTCTTCCTGCCCAGCTCTGCACCACCCGGGGATCTTCTCTGACCAAGGGAACACCATTTCCATTCTGATGATTACCCCATGAGCCTTATGATCTCTACATTGCACTTTTAATGTGCACATCTGGTTAGTGTGCACTTTTACTCCAAGTCACCTTTGCTGGGACTATTTTTACTCACATTTACCTATTGTGATATTTATGACAACGATATAATTAAAGGACACACCTATTTATCCAATCACTCTGTATCCAGTCAGGCAGGCCCTTGCACTCCACAGTTGATGGTAGAGCTAAAGGAGATTGTACAATCAGATTGTATAGTGTATGGCAAGCTTTACATACTTATCCTCTTTTCAATACTACAGCCTGCATGTGAGTACAGGTGTGGGTGAGAACAATCTCCTGGAGGAGGAGGCCAGGATCAGGGTGTATGCTAATGAGGTGATCTGGTAAATTACCCTGTCCTAACAGTTTTCCTGGCCCAAATCTGCATACCTGGGATTGATTGAAGTGTGAACAAAAACACAACAAAGGTTAACAAAATGCTGCCAGTTGTAGAACATTGGGTAAAGATGGGCAGTTGGCAAAATGAGTCAAATGAATTCATATAAAATTGCCAATCATGTTTGCAGTATGTCAGTAAGAATTTTGGTATGGCACTGATTCCAAAATACCAAAGTGCTCTTTCCCTCCAATGGAAGATCAAGCATGTACAGTAGATAAAAAGTACACAAAGAAATTTACTAAAGAGAGTAGAGACTGTTCACATAATAGATTGTGCAAATATTCATTACAGTTATCCATTCATGAGCAGATGAAATAAGTAAACAGTGATTTTCTTTTCACATGATTGGATAAGTGAAGTGAATCTTCACACACTTTTTTCTGCGAACATTATTGACTCATTTACACCCCAATCAAACCGATCCGACTTTGGAATTGTGCGACTTCCAGTGAAGTCATTCCGACTTGAGGTGCAACTTACAAGATACAGATGTCTATGCAAGTTGCACCTGAAGTAGTGCATGCACTACTTTAGAAATCGGTGCAGCTAGAACCAAGTTGGAATTGCATCGGTATGACCACTTTAATTGCGAACAACCTGACATGTGATTTGCAACTCGTATGGCATGGCAAGTCGCGTGTGACTGAGGTGTTAGTAAATTAGGCTCTATGTGTCAGCATTGCAGGTTATTTTGTATGATATTCAGATACCCACTAGTCTGTCTGAAATTATTAGTGACAGTCAAGTTGTGGGGGTTATTTACTAAAACTTTATGGTGCACAATCTGGTGCAGCTCTGCATAGAAAACAATCAGCTTCCAGGTACCAGGCATTGTCAAAGCTTAATTGAACACGCTGAAGTTAGAAGCTGATTGGCTACCATGCATAGCTGCACCAGATTCTGAGTGCTCCAGTTTTAGTAAACTCCCCCTATATGTCCATCTGTTAGTTTTATAAGACTGGCTTCACACTGCCGCACTGCAGTTTGGCCACAGCGTGGATGTATCTGCAGTTTACACGCATTTTACCCATGATTTTAGCTGTGGTCCCATAGACTTTTTCATCGGTTGTGCCTTTTTTGGTGCATTTTAGTACTAAAAGTCCCGCATTCTGCACCTTTGGTAAGCTTTCAGAAAATATGCAAAAAATGAAAAGTCTACAGCTAATAACACACTTAAAATGCGTGAAAACTGCAGATACACCTATGTTGTGGCCAAACCTCAGCTCAACAGTGTGCAGCCAGTATTAAGTCTTGTGTTACATAACCAAAAGACTGTCCTGCAAGGAATTTATTTATATCATAATGAATCTCCTTTTTATTTATTTTATTATTATTATTATTATTATTATTATGATACAGGATTTATATAGCTCCATCAGTTTATGCAGTGCTTTACAACAAAAGAGCAGACAGTACAATTACAATACAAATTAATACAGGAGGATTCAGAGGGCCCTGCTCATTAGAGCTTACAATCTCATGATTTATTTTCAAACCTGATCTGTATCTTGAAGCCTGTTGGAGGACAAACGTCTACATTGCACACTAAGGGCCCAATCACACCAGCTGTAATGGGATGCATTTTGTGACTGCACTGCAACTGCATAGACAGTCCAAATTCCAGGTTATCCAATAAGCATAGTGCACACTATTGCAGTATAGTGAAAAAAAAAACAGCAAGCAACATTTTTCTGCACTGCAGATGCACAGAAACCTTCACAAATGTATGGAAATGCATGGAAATGCACCTCAACACAGTGCAGTGAACATAAGAAAGAAGTCAGAAGTGTCCCCAAAGGAAATGCAAGCTTAGAAAAAATTCACTGGAAATTAATGAAAATGTAGATAAAAAAATGTGCAGCAAATGCATGTCACAGTGCATGCAAAAACATATAGTAAACAGACATTTTCTGCTGTGAATGGGTCCTTAAGGATTTGCCTGGAATCAATATTCAGTGAAAAGTGCCTTGACATGATATCTCTTATAATATATACAAGCAAAACATATAAAAGAAAAACCTATATAGCCATTAGTTGTAACTCAGAAGTGACAGTTATTTGTGTCTTGTCCACTAGATGGCAGGGTTGTATCAGCAACAAGAAAGAGAACTTTTGAGCTTTGAGTTCCCTGAGTTGGTAGGACAATAGGATTTATTTAAATATCACCACAAAGCATAGGTATCATTATGAAACAGAATTGATTCTTGGAAATTCTTGTTGATTTTATGAAGAGAAATTACTATTTCCACAGTATGCATAGAAGCTTTGATGTAACATTAGAAAATAAATTACAGACACAAATCGTCTTTTTTTTTTTTTAGAAATTCTTTTTTATTAGTTTTGTAATAGTGCAATTACAGTACAAAAACCAGTAGGCAGTGTAAAAAAATAAACACTGTCAATAAAAGGAAAGAAAAACAAAATAAGCTCTACACTTACAATACATTTCTATCTGCCAATAGAGGTACAAGGACGTGAGAGTAAAGAATACATATACATGTGATTGCTCACTAAAACAAGAGTACCATCTTCAGGTCCTAACTGCCAGTGTTACTAATGCAACAGCAGAGGATGTGAAAGGGGCAAAGACGTGACAGGCAATATTGAAGCCATTCTAAGAGAATATGAACCCATTGAATAAATAGGGAGTGAAATGGAGATTCTGTTGAAAGGATTATTATTATTATTTTTTTTATACAGGATTAAAATAGTGCCAAGAGTTTGTGCAATGCTTTACAAAATGAAGGCTGACATTACAAAAGGAATCAGAGGTACCTCCTTTTTACAGGATAACTACTCTTGAGCTATGGGGACATCAGGACGCTGCAGCTGTCAAGACATCACCTTTATTTTGTTATACACTAATCACCAGGGTTTTTTTTTCTCAGAATAAGTGCAGGAACCCCCCCTTCTGAATCACTTCTTGTCTCCTCCCACCTCTGAGCACAGTTCCACCCCTACCCACCTCCCAGTACTGCTCCTTATTATTTATTTATTTCAGGTACTTATATAGCGCCATCAATTTACACAGCGCTGTACATATATCTTGTACATTCACATCAATCCCTAACCCTCAAGGGGTGTACAATCTAAGGTCCCTAACTCACATTCATACATACACATACTAGGGCCAATTTAGACAGGAGCCAATTAACCTACCAGCATGTCTTTGGAGTGTGGGAGGAAACCAGAGTACCCGGAGGAAACCCATGCAGGCACAGGGAGAACATGCAAACTCCAGGCAGGAGGTGCCATGTCTGGGATTTGAACCAATGACCTGAGTACTGCCAGGCAGAAGTGCTAACCATTTAGCCACTGTGCTGCTCCTTATAGTGAATCCACAGCCAAGTATCATTTTGTGGTGCTTTGGACTTTATATGAAATTAATGATAACAAGAAAAGAAGTAATATAGATCCCCTGCAGCCAGCAGCAATAGACCCCCCTCCCCCAAGCAAGAAAATAACACCCCAGCAACAATAGACCCCCAGCATCAACAAAAGATCCCAGCAGCAGCCAGCATCAATAGACTCTCCAGCAGCCAACAGCAATAGACCCCTCCTTCAACAGTAGATTCCTTCCAGCAACAATAGATCCCCACCAGCAACAATAGACCTCTCCAGCAACAACGACCAACATGCAAAAACAGATCCCATCCAGTGACAATAGATCCCCCAGCAGCCAGAATTATTAGACCTTCTAGCACATCCCAGCACCCCTTGCCATTACATACATTCCCATGGATTCTTGCTTAAAAAAGCACTGCTAATCACCATACAAAATAACCCTTTCCGTGTTTGAGTAGGATATCATGTAGATTCTTTATCTAATACCATCCTTTGTTCAAACATACATTGTTAGAGAAAGTGCAGTTGCATTGAACTTTTGTATATTGCTATTATGTGTCATCTCACAAAACAAAATGCAGTTCATCAGTGGCACTAGCTTTAAGTCTCCAGCAGTGTGCCCTAGGTCTTGTGTCAGCAACTGATGCCTTCAAGGCCTCAAAAGCCTGGTACTGGTATTGATTTCAAGACCCCATAATTGTTTGTGTTTAGGCAAGAGCAGCAGCAGGGCAAGAGTTATGCTGTTTGATCTCTTGTGTTATGCAGAAACTCCTAATGCATGTGCAGGCAGGCCTTTCAGGAATCTAGCACTTTGATTTTATGTGTACAGAAGATCTATTTATTATCAGGGCTGTGAAGGTCAGGATTTAAAAAGCAAGCTAGGGTATATAAAGAATTTATAAACATTTATTAACAATAAAGTGGTATTAAACCTCAAAATGAAACAAAGATAGTGCTTAAAGTTTTACTAAGCCCACAATAGTAAAATCAGTCTGTATATGCAGTAAAGCATGCTTATTATACTCACTGTGGAACCTAAAGGATTGTGTAAAAAAAGCTGTTTGATCCTGTCTTCTCTGACCCCCCCTTTTTTTACTGTCCCCAATCCATCTTCCATGCAGCACATGCTCTGTTAGGTGTATATTGCTAGAGAGTTTTTTTTTTGTCCTCATAGGACAGTCATAAGAGAATGAAAACTCATCCTACAAGATTAACCTGTGCTCGGCTGGACACTGATAGAAGTCACAAGATTGCTACATACTGCTGATCAGAAAAGGTATTTAGCAGTTTATATTTTCTTAAAACAATTGCATTTCCATATTCTGCGTACTATGGAAGAGCAGATAGAGTGAATGCAGGGTCCTGGGTTTAGTAACACCTTAAAACATGGGTCTTCAACCAGTGGAATGTGATCTACCAATAGATCTGGGCCAGGTGACTCGTAGATCACGGTCTGGGCTTGCTGACACACCATCACAGAGCATCAAACAGAGTGCAATGCAGAGGGACTACTGGTAAAGTTGGGGCTGTAGTAGGGAGCAAGAGCTGCATAAGCTGATGTCTCCTCTGCAGTACTGGCTCCTGTCCCATGTGGATTGATCCCAACTGTACTACACCTCTTATCCCAGCTAGTGGTCTGGGGGGGGGTTGGCTGGGGGGTAGAAATGCGACTCAACTGCAGAGTTTTATCACCCCCTCCCAAAGTTATGTGTGAATAAGCCCTAAGGGTGCTGCTGAGAGCTCATTCACAAGAACGCCAAGCACTGCTGCTCCTCTGAAAAGTGATCTGAGTGTGTTTGACAAGTGGTCAGGAGGCAATATGTTGCCTCCTCACCACCAATATGTTGCCTTCTCACCACCTGATTTAAACCTAAGAATGATGTGCATTTGCAGCATGGTAGTATTCATTTTATTTATTTATTTCAGGTATTTCTATAGCGCTGTCAATTTACGCTGTGCTTTATATATATATTTTACATTCACATCAGTCCCCAACCCTCAAGGGGTGTACAATCTAAGGTCCCTAACTTACATTCATACATACACATACTAGGGTCAATTTAGACAGGAGCCATATCACCTACCAGCATGTCTTTGGAGTACCTGGAGGAAACCGGAGGATACCTGCACAGGGAGAACATGCAAACTCCAGGCAGGTGGTGCCATGGTTGGAATTTGAACACAACGACCCTAGTACTGCCAGGTAAAAGTGCTGCCCATTTAGCCACTGTGCTGTACTGCAATTAGAGGTTTAAATCAGGTGTGAGGTGGAGAAACTGGTCAACTCTGCGCCCAGTGATGTTTGACTTCTCCCATAGATCTCGACATTTTTAAGGTTGCCTACCCCTGCTTTAAAACCACAGCACTTACTGCCTTTGCTGTGTGGTTTTATTTTTAGGCTTTTAGTTGTTTTACATTCAATCTCTCCCAATGCTGTTCTTTCTGGGTCCTCTTTTCGGGTGGCTCCATCCCTCTACAGGGTCCCATGGAACTATCTCTGTGTGTGCGCTCCTGTCTGGCACCTACATGTGTTAATAGATAGAGATAACCATTCCACATGCCACTCCCCTGCTCCCCCATCCTTCCCCCTCCATGCGCCTGCATTGTCTCTTTTGAACAGTGGATGCAAGACACTTAAACCACATGCTCTCCCGCCTGGAAGTTCAGGAAAGTAGTACTCTGCTCTGTAGCAATTGAACAATTTAAGTTTTTTTTATAAACACACTTGGTACTGGGAAATGTCTAATGCATTGTAAGCAACATAACAATTAAAAAAGACAGTTTAATAATACTTTGTCTGTATATGTTTGAAACGTCAGCAAACATAAATAATATACAGCTTTAACATACCAACCTTCTTTTTTTATACTATTTTTATTTTAATTAAAAAATAAATACAAGGGCTATATAGCTTATTTAATTATATAGTGAAAAGTCACATGCTAAAAAACATAACTTTAGATCCAGAATTCTTGCTTTGAAGCACAGATGCAAACTAAAAAGCACCTGTCAGGATAGAAAAATAGAAGATGTCATTGTTGATGTGTCTTTGTGCAGGTTCAGTGACTGATGTTTTCATCCTAGCTTTCCTACTTGCAGAGCCACTGACCTGGAACAAGTATTTACATATCAGGTGTTGAAACATCCACTATAAGTATTTTTTTTTCTGGTCCCTGGTTGACCTTGAAGAAAAAAAATTATCTTGATAGAAAATATTTGTTCTCTTAACTTATGGATTCTGTAGAGGTGTTATTAAGAAACATGAGAAACAGTGCAGCGAGAAAGAGGTGGAAAGTATGCTGAGGACATCATTCCAGTAAATACTGAATACAATGCAAAAAAGTGTGGGCTTTAAATATGCCGCCCAGGAGACCACATACAACAGATAATACATAAATATATAAAACTACAAAATATTTATTTCACCAACTGTATAGAATAGAGGTGAAAAACACTGTATAATGAAAGACACAGACAACGTAAGTAAAGCGCCCCGACAGAATATTGTTCTGTCAATGTGTTCATCAAGACAAGGGCACAAGCAATAACTCTTCAAATTACTGAAATGCAAGTCTATAAAAATAAACAGACATCAATCAAAACAAGAAACAAAGACGGCTCAAACGCCTAGTGCATTATCATTGACACTTTATTAAAGGATGACAGATAACATGTTATATACTTACAAGGCAAATGTATATAACATGGCATAACATAAAACACATAAATCCATAATTCTGCTCTGCAAAAGCAACGAATATGCAGATGACAACACCAGCTTATGCATTTCAGGGAACTGGCCCCCTTCCTCAGAGCAGTGGCCAATAGGTGTTTGCTGCCTCTTTGTTTCTGGTTTTCATGCAGTAATGGATTCCTCAATCTGAGGAGGAATTGTTCTTTCCAGCCTAGGTTGCACAGTAACATTTATACATGCTGTTCTTCTAATGGCAGGCATTCCCCATAATTTCAGAGAGCTGAAGTGTGAAGTTTCTATTTCTGTTGTTAGGCATCAATCAAAATTACATGGAAATGCAAAAACAAACAAAAAACAGCAACCAAAAATCACCATCAAAAAATAAATGTATTGAGTTATACATATCATATGAAAGTCAAAAAAACTGTCTAGATCACTCAAAAGACAGTTTTTTCTTTTCACTTTCGAGTGGTATAGGCAATAGAAATATCGCCTCGATGGACAGCGAAAAATATCAAATAATGTGCTTGACATTGTTTCAAAATACTACAAATGATTGTATTCTGAAATAAGATGCAACAAAAAAAACAGCATATAAAAGCGCTAGAAGAAATTAGAAACAATTGCAACATTGCAATCTACACTGCATAAGAATTGATAAACCACCTCAGGCTGCCAAGAATTTTGGAGAACCAGTCTTAAAGAAAACATTAGAAGATATGTTAATGACAAAAATAAAACTTTTTGTAAAAGTACTCCCAATCTATATAGAAGAGGGACTTTAAAAGCATTGAATGAGTTACCCTTTGGTAAAATATTGCTTCTAGCAAGCCTGGATGTTAAAGCTCTATATAGCAACACTGAGCATAATTTAGGCTTGAAAGGTATTAATTCCAAAACCAAAAAAAGTAATATAGTGCAGCTCACCAATCATTAGATGTGCTGACTGCATTAGTTTTCTTTTTAAGCCTTTTCCCTTTGTTTTCACCTGGTGATCTGGCCAGTACTGCAATTTACCAATTGTTAGATGTGGTGGCTGTATAAGTTTTAGGCTTTTTTTTCACAGAGTGATCTGGCCAGTAACAGATCTCCTGTATTAGAGTGCCCCATCTCTGAATGAATGAACACAAGGGGCACCTTTGGACAACAGCATTGTCAATCTGGGGGGAGGGGAGTGTTAGATGTACTAGCAGATTTGGAAGCACTAACAAATTGAAGCCAAACTCAAGCTCACACTTTATAAGCAGTTACAGCAAAACGTTTTGTTCCTTTTTAGATAGTGGTTTGTCTCATCCCTCTACCTGCTTCAACTGCAAGAGAGTTTGTTGAAAAACAACAGACTTATTGGCTGGATCACCAGGTAAAAATAAGGAAATAATGAAAGCTAAAAACAGAAGAAAGAAAGCCCAAAAAGAAAACTAATGCAGCCATCACATCAAAAAATGGGTAAACTGCAAAATAATTAATGTTTACTTTTGGATTTAATACTGCTTTAAACTGGTCCTAAAATAAACAGCAGTGCCTTAAAGGATAATTTCACCTGTGGAACAGGTTTCATGTTCCATCCGTTTTTAGGGTGGAACATGAAACATGTTTCCATAGCCACAGCCATGCCTGCTGCTCCCTCTCCCTCTGACAGATAGTACGGGGAAACTTCTTCCCGTACTATCTGTCAGATTTGAAAATAGTGCGGCTGTGCGGGGCTGCGCTCACAGGGCTGCGTCGCTCATTCACAAAGTGCTGTGAATGAGTGCCTACAAGTCCCATCAGCCTTAGCGGCTGTCAGCTTGTAGTTGTCAATGAACTACCATGGCGCTGTGGAGCGCCGTGATAGTTCATTGAAGCTTCTTGTCAGTATATCTGCTTGCTCGTACATCCCGTATGGCAAACGCTAACCGGGGAATTTGCGGCGGAGAAAAGACCTGAAGCTGCTAACCTTTACAGTTCAGAAGTTCAGGGACAGGAAGGGGATAGGAAGACATTGCTGTAGTGAAGATCTCATTAGGGTTCAGATCCCTGCACAACACAAGCCATCCTTTATTACAGAGCTTTATTAGGAGGAAGGCAGAGGTACTGCGGATGACCCAGAGAGGGAGACTCCAGACCAGGCTGTGAATATCCTTAAAGGGGCCTCCGGCTGACCACAGAGAGTATATATCTCAAATGCGTGATTGAATTGCGCATCTGGTGAGTGCATAATTCTATTATTACCTGGCACATCACCATACCATTGGATGTAAAGTGTGGATCACCAACTTCTGAGATCATAACTTTGGATCTCCAAGTTTATCACTTTTTTTGGACATTTATTTATATTCATCACAATTGCCACTTTATTAAGCACTATTAGTCACCTTTCAGAGATAGTTATAGAGTGTCATCACAACCATTTGTCACTTTATGAACATATTAGTGTCATCATTACATGGTTACTTTATATACACTAACAGTCACGTTGATTATCATTTGAAACAGTGATTTGTTTATATTATGTTTTTATGGTTTTTCGGTTCATGCTTCCATAACCGCATTGGCACTTTTGATTCATTTTGCACTTTATTGATTTTATGGCATTCAAGGTTTAGCACTGCACCTACTATTTATACTATAGATATTTTGACAGGTCTGAGGGGACCTGCATGGCATCAGCAATCTAATGATCGCTGAGCAATGCTTTACAGGCTCCTTTGGGCAAAAAATAATAAATGCACATTTTTTTACCTGCAAAAAATTAGCATTTATTATTTTTGTCCAAAAAGTGAACTTATCCTCTAAATTGTCCCTCACCCTCCCTTTTCCACAAATGCTAAACATTTTCATTGTATATCATATCTGTTTTGTATTTCTTGCTTAATTTACCTTTTCTTCTGGGGTTCTGTCCTGGGCTGGGCCACCTGCCTCCTGGAATTGCACAGCTATCCCAAGAGGCAGTGTGTTAGTAAGGTGCAATGTGTGTGCAGGTACGGAGGATGCTTGCTCATTCACACAAATGCCATGGGACACTGGGGAGTGCCCATCCACCTGTTGGAAGCTGGTGTCATTTATGCACACACATTAACATTTGACATGTGTGCGCAGATGTGTCATACTCTGCTAGCTGCAGAATGCCTGGAAGAGATCAGTGGTGCATTTGCGCATGCACCACTTTTTTTGTTGCTATATATGGAGGTGAGGAATAATGACTGGGGGAAGTCTTTTGGGAGCTATTGAATTCTGCTTTAAATGCATGTGCCTTATTATTGAGGAAAAGGGGGATCTACTTTCAGCAACAATCACATTTAGTTTTGATGTTATTGGATTTTGCCTCTAAGCACAGCTACTTCCTTTTCAGCAATATAAATTAAAAGCAGCAAAGAGACATAATGATGGGCATATGCTGTGCCTCATATTTATTAATATATTTCTGGAGTAGAAGGAGTGTATCGTGTGGGGGATGATTTATCCCCAAGCTTTGTTTTTTTTATAATATAGCCACCTTATTAAAGCAATATAAATTAAAAGCAGCAAAGAGACATGATGATGGGCATACACTGTGCCTCATATTCATTAATATATTTCTTGAGTAGAAGGAGTATATCGTGTTGGGGATGATTTATCCCCAAGCTTTGTTTTTTTGATGATATAGCCACCTTATTAAAGCAATATAAATTAAAAGCAACAAAGAGAAATGATGATGGGGATATGCTGTCCCTTATCTTTATCAATATATTTATTGAGTAGAAGGAGTGTATCGTGATGGGGATGATTTATCCCCAAGCTTTGTTTTTTTGATGATATAGCCATCTTATTAAAAGATTCCAAATAAAACGTTGATAAATTTGTGGTGAGATTAAATAACAACAATGTAGGAATTTTGTTCACCAATGAAGCATAAATTGAACAAAAACATTTCTTGGATCCAATATAGAGATATACAGAACCCCACAGGCAACAATTTTCAGTAAACTGCAATATAATATGTTCTCCATTATAGAAGACACCACCTGGTGTCCCTCAATAATGGAATCCCAGTGGGATTATGAGGGCTAGTAGAAAGTGCTCTACAAGGAAGGATTCTGAGAAGGAATATAAACTTCAATGGAATCTATTCAGGGAAAGAGGTTATCTAGAAGAAAAAACTTTAGGACAGAATTTTATAGGGCTAAAAATAAAAAAATTGAAAATGTATTGGGTATGTAAATGTATTCTAATGTTTTCGTGTTGACTTACCACAAATGCTCTATGTGCTTGAATATCTACAACTCCTTTTGTTCAATCTGTTTGTTTTTATGTCAATTATATTATGACTTTTTTTATCCGGATCCCCTAAGCCAGCCATACATAAGTTGAAATTTGGCTTGCTCAGCAGGGACCAGCCAAATGTGGATCCATTTATGGACTGTCTGGTTCTACACAAGTCACTATATTGATTGACTTGTATACAACCAGCATGTCTGGTACTTCCTGAACGATTAATGCCTCCAGCAATAGCCCACAACACTAATCATTGCAGGGAAGGTTCCCTGCCAGAGGAACACAATGCGGGAGAGATCCCCCATCAACACTGATTAAGTTGATGGGGGAACCAAGCAATTTTCTTTTCTTCCACCTGTGGTAGAATGAAAGAAAATTGCATAATATATGGCTTGCCTTACTCCTGTATTGGTTCAAAATAAAGAATTAAAAAAAAAGAATAAAATTATAATCTGTCTCATACTGAACAATCAGACAAAATGTATAAAACTTTAAACAAATATTGGCCAATCTCAGCACAAATTAGAATCTGAAAAAGGAGTTGAGTGACCATCCTAGTGTGGCATATCAAAGAGGAAAGAACCTTTGAGATTTTCTTTGAGTTGAAGAAAAACAATAACTAATTGGTTACCAAAACCACAAAATGGATCCTATTACTGTGGGCATTTCAAGACATTAATATATGCTCACCAGGTATGTTTATCATTCTGAAGAACATTCTGGTACAAAGTAATTCTTTTGACATCTGAAGCACAACAGGATTGGTGGATTCAGAGAGATCTCCCTGTCCTCTGCTATATGTTTGCCATTAGACAATTGAGGAGAAAGATTCTTGAACATATAAATGATAAAAACTCTAAAATAGATAAACCAATTCCACGCCATATGAAAAGCATTAACGAAGGATGGATTGCTTACAGTTTTGGGGTCTTCAAGTAGATAAAACAGAACCCAGGAAAACAGACTTGAATTTAAAATTAGTACACACAAAAGCAAAATGGATCTTCACCTTAGACTTTAAATGGGTTGGTTTAATAAGAGCTCACTTTGCAAGGACATTTTCAAATTGCTAGGACATTTTCCCCTACCTGAGTGAATGTGGTGTAAATTCACTTTGCAAAGAATATCCAGTCATGTGCCAGGAAGAAAAAAAATATTATTCTTGCTTACACATGACTGGAGGATGAAAGTCAGCAATGCACAACGAAAATTCCCTTGCAAATGGAACAGCCTACTTGCTTTTAGTAAATCAACCCCTAAAGATCCAAATGGTAAATGAGGACTTCTTATGTCTCCCCTTTCTGTAAATACTGTAAATTAAATATTACAAGATAAATATAATTAGATATACAGTAAATCCTTCCCTAAAATAGATAATGAAGAGGTGAAATGATCTAAATAAAAGATATACCCACTTTGAGAATTTTTAGGATGGTGAAGAAGCGATTCAGCAATAAATATTTAAACAAATAACTATGGAGGCAAGTCTTAAAATTTGGTTATCCTTTTTATATAGAATTAAAAAAATACAGAAAATAAAATAAGCTTTTAATAAAAAAGAAAATAAATGTACAATTGAATTAATATTATGGGCACTTACTTGATGTGTGGATATAGGGTAGTAAAATGAACATGTTCCATGCATCCTCATGCAGGAAGTTCCATAGCTTTCATTTGGAATGTAGCATTTGCACAGACACAGCCGCTGTTCCAAATGTGACATCCGTGTAGGTGCAGGTGCCCCAAATGCACCAGAATGAGAATGCACCAGTTGACCTTGTTTAAACAATCCAATGGTAATGGTAGATTGCATTTTTTGTTGTGAAAAAGGAAAGAAAAACTATTTTATCTGTTCATGCAGCTTATTTTGAACTGTTTAGGTTTTTTTTAGACAACTACAGAACACCTTTTTGTGAACAATTTAAAAATAATTACATACTTTTCTGTCTTGCCTTGTAACATCATGTCAAAGAGTTTCAAAGGTAAAAAAAAAGAATGAAGATACCACAGAGGATACAGTTGTAATCAAGGATAATAACTAGTGTATGCCTCACTTTTATTTTAGCTGTGGGGATGGGGGCATGATGAGTCTATGTGATAAAACATTAAGTGTTTTAGGTGCACACTGCTCTTGTACTTTTTATCTTTCAACCGAAAAAAAGCTCTTAAATAGACAGATAGCAACAGCTACCTAGTGTGCTCTAATCACCTCAAAGCTTAAAGTGTTACTAAACCCAGGACCCTGCATTCACTATATCTGGTCTCTCGCAGTACACAGAACATGGAAATGCAATTATTTTAGTAAATATAAACTGCTAAATACCTTTTCTCATCAGCAGTTAGAGCAGTCTTGTGACTTCTATCAGTGTCCAGCTGAGCACTGGTTAAAGCTTGTAGGAGATGTTTTCATTCTCCTCTGCCCTATGAGACTGCATAACCCCTGACCCTCTGTCTGGACAGTGCTGATTGGCCCTGTGCTGATCACATGCCCCCTCCCAAGAAAAAGAAAAAACTCTCTAGCAGTACACACCAAAATGAGCATGTGCAGAGTGTGCCCGATGCTGTGTTCTATCATGAGATGAAATGGGAGATATGGAAGAAGGGGAGGATCAGAGAAGACAGGATCAAACATCCTTTTTACACAATGCAGAGGATTAACCCTTTAAGTTCCACAGTGAGTATAACAAGCATGCTTTACTGCATATACAGACTGATTTTACTGTTGTGGGTTTAGTAACACTTTAAAGTTATAACCATAAAAAAGGCAAAAGACCCAATTTAATTATAAAAATTGAAGAGCTAGTTATCGTTGGTTGTTACAGACATCTGGATACAAATAAAAGGTCTTTATTTAGCATATTGTGTTATGGGATGACAATGCTCTGCCTCTGTCTCTAACAATCTCAAGTGCCACCCTAATGTTAAAGCTGAAGTTTAGTCCCTACCACTTTAGTCACTTGCCTACAATTAGGTATGTCCAATGTTGTGCAGGTACCTGGATCCTGGAGAAATCTTCACTGCAGGGATTCCCTGTTTTTTTCCTGTCTCTAAACTTCTGAACCTTCAGCTGCAGGTCTGCAGTCAGAACAGGAGTGAAGATGGTCTGTTGGGACATGCCCCCCTCCTCCTTTGAGAAACGTTCTTTCATTTATTACACTGTCTGGAGCATGATCTGTGAATGAGGGTGATCATCATCAGGCTGGTGATTGACTGACTGATCAGACCTCCCATTCAGAGAATACAGGCAGCGTAATTGATGGAGGAGGAGGAAGGAAGGGTTGTGTGTCCAGGGAGCCTGAGACTGAAATCGGTGGCTGACCATAGAAATGAGAGAGGAGCTTACATTCCCTGATCATCTCTATGGTCTATGAAACCAGAAGCAACAAGGATTTTGTCACTTCTGATTTTATTTTTCTGTTTACATGCTTTTACCGGCTTGCACAGGTTTCCCCAATTCTGTTACAGGCAGTGTAATCAATGAAATAACTTTTCTCAGTGGAGGAGGAGGAGGGAGGGGCTGTGTCCCCATCAGACCATTTGCACTTGGAGGAAGAAGGGGGCATGACCTGATGGACTTTTTCTCTGCCTAAATACTCAAATCTGTTATCCATTGCAGCACGGAAAGTTTACAGTTAGAAAGAGGACAAATATCCCTCCACAGAGGATTTCTCCAGGACCTGGCTGCTTTTACAAAATGGGACATACGTCATAACAGGTAAATGACGTGACTAAACCTAGGGGGATTTTTTTTTTAACTAGAATTCAGATTTAAAAAAAAGCTTCGATGCTGATGCACCTTGCCCAAGATTATTTCACTGATTTTCCAAGAAAAGGCCTTTTAATTTGAAAATTTGTGACCAAGAACCATTAGGAAATATGTTCCATGAAAAACATATGCATCTGGTTATCAGAGAAATCGACTAAGGGAAAAATAAATAGCAGTCAGCAAAAAATAGGAAATTTGCCTTTTTAAAAACACACATTCATGTATGAATGTAGACAGTGCATGTGGAAAAGCCGTAAGAAGCTGCAGAACTCACAGTATAAAGATGCAAAAATATATACCTCCTCCATTCCTCAATTCTCCAAGATATGCTGCAATTTGCTACCTAAAGGGCATTTAGTGAAGGGTTACACTTTAAGAGGTCATTGCCTAGAGGCTCTCCAACAATCTGTCCCTATGCAGTTTATCAACAACACTCCCTATGCTTTTCCTAACACAGCTAAGCACATTGACAACATGGCTGCTGGGAACTCTGCCTTAAAGTCTGGTTCACACCAATGCAGTTAGTGGTTTGTATGTTTTGCAATGCTTTTTGCAATTTTGCGTGCTTGTTTATGACGCATTTTTTTACGTTTTGCATTTTTGTTGTTTGTTTTGTTGCTGCGCAGGTTAAAAATGCAAAACACATAAAAAACGAGCCAAAACCGCACTACATGCATTTTCTGTGGCGTCTCTATTGAAGTCTGTTGAACCAAAAATGCAACATTTGGCGATTAAAAAAGTCCCTGACTCTTTTTGAAAACACAGCGGCTCAAAGAAGTATAGATGTGAATGTGTCCCTATAAGGAAATGATGTTAAATGGACTGTAGTGCCTTTTTGCAAAAAGCACTAAAAAATGCATTAGTGTGAACCAGGCCTTATATTGGAAAGTGCTAAAACATAACAATGAAATAACAAAAAAGAGCAACTCTTTTACCTCATTGATCACCCCTCTACTCACATAGCAGTCATTGTTTATCACAATTCCAATTCCAGTTGTTATTGACCCTCTTCAAAATCTTTTGCAGCCAAGATCAAGCTGTCTTATAGCTCCCCCCCCCCCCCAAAAAAAAAAAAAAAAAAAAATTAACAACAACCATAAATCAATGCTCACTCCTTAGGAAGAGCTGACACAATCTCCTTCTTTACCTTTTCACTCAAAACCCAGTGTATAACTTCTATAATAAATGTATTATTCTTGCATGTCTCATGTGCATTGTCTGTGCATTGGAAAAAAAGTATTTGAGAATTCAAAAGAGTTCCCACCATATTAATACTTCTGTGTCCACACAAATCCTTTGTCTGTGTTAAAATACAAACAGCTATGTGTTATAGAAAAGTTTTCCCAGTCTGAAATATTCATGGCTCCCCTGTCTGCTTTTTACTCTCATAAAGACTTTTGGACATCAACTGCTTCCTAGTTCCAATGTTCAGTCTTCACTTGTTCTGTGTCCTGTTTATTATACTTCCACTGACATCCACATTCCTTTCAGTTTGTTCTGGGACACAGCTATTACGTACACAATTTGAAATCTGTTCTCTCTGCTCCAGGTTTTCTCTTTTTCCATTGAGCTGAAATCCTTTTATGCTAGAAGTAAAAAGACAGAAGAGATATCCTTCTCCTTGTGTAGTATTTTTAAAAATGTTACAATAAATTTTACAAAAATCACACTCACAAAACTTGAAGTCAGACATAGAATACAACGTAATACCACAGCATTTCTTCCGGAAAAGGATTTCTTCCTATGCTTCCAGTGTTGCCAGCTCACAATGGGGTTGATTTACTAAAACTGAAGAGTGCAAAATCTGGTGCAGATGTGCATGGTAGCCAATCAGCTTCTAACTTCAGCTTGTTCAACTGGACTTTGACAATAAAACTTGGAAGCTTGGCTTTTACGCAGAACTGCACCTGATTTTACACTCTCCAGTTTTAGTAAATCAACCCCAATGTTTCCACAGGTAACTGCAATCCAAGAGAAAGTTGGCAAAAATGTTAAAAGGTATAAAAAACTTATAGATATGGTAAGACCAATAAGCTGAGCATAGACCATATATGTTGACTTGCTTAAAAGAGAAGTATGGGCTTGTAAAAAAAACAAACAAAAAATACCATTTAGACTTACCTAGGTGGATGTAGTATTGATCCGATGCTGCATCTGTCCCCTGTTGGCTCTGCAATGAGAACTGAGTGATCATACACGGTTGATTGCTCAGTTCTCCCCTCCTCTCTGAGCAGAGAACCGTGACTGTCAGTATCCGGCTGTCTGCTCTGCCCCTTCAGCACTCACTGGAGTGCTGGGGTGTGGAAGAGCTGGCTCAGGTTATCAGCAGATTGTTAAAAGGTTGAGCCAGGTTCCGGTCCACCCTGGACTGGGTGAGTGACACCAGCTAACAGCGAACGTTAGCCCACTGCCAGCTGAAAACAGGTCACAGGAATGTAGAACGAACTGCATTCCTGTGACCTACAGGAGAAGTATAGCCAAAATAGCTTTGGCTATACTTCTCCTTTAAGATACCTGTTTTATCCTTCTTCACAAAAAATGGGTCCATGTCTTTCCAGCTATTCTCTTACTCTTTTACTTCTCTATTACTATTTTATTTCAAGGCAAGGGGACCACCCCTTCACAAGAAGCAATTAAGGTTAAATTCCAAATTCATCTTTTTTGGTTGAAATACTTCCAATTTCAAAAATCTATTATCCTTCCTTTCATAGAGTGCATACTGTGTTGTTGTTTCCCCCACCATTTTTACTTTACCGTATTTGCCGGCGTATAAGACGACTTTTTGACCCTTGAAAATCTTCTCAAAAGTCGGGGGTCGTCTTATACGCCGGTACACATGTTTAGGGGGGCTGCGGCATTAAGTACAGGGGTTTGCAGGGGCTGATGTCTCTTACCTGGATCCAGTCCCACGTCGATCCGGTCCAGGAAGCGCGGCGTCTCCTTCAGTTCGGCCACTGGATGTTCGTGCAGCTGCTCGGCTCCGCCTCCTCACCGGTGATTGGCCGCCAGAACTGTAGCTCAGGAAAGGCACACAGGCGGCCAATCACCGGCGAGGGGGCGGAGCCGAGCGGCCCCGCGAAAATTGAGTGCCGGAGCAGCAGGTAAGTGTTCTGTGTAGAGGTGCTGCTGCAACCACATATGCTGGCTGCAGCAGCACCATACGAGAACAGGGTCAGCAAGTCTCAGTGGGAGGAATAGTGCCCCATCATTGGTGTCACTGATACCAATGATGGGGCACTATTCCTCCCACTGATACCAACGATGGGGCACTATTCCTCCCACTGACACCAACGATGGGGCACTATTCCTCCCACTGACACCAACGATGGGGCACTATTCCTCCCCCCCACTGACACCAACGATGGGGCACTATTCCCCCCCCACTGACACCAACGATGGGGCACTATTCCACCCCCCACTGACACCAATGATGGGGCACTATTCCACCCCTCACTGACACCAATGATGGGACACCATTCCTCTCACTGACATCAATGATGGGGCACTATTCCTCCCACTGACACCAATGATGGGGCACTATTCCTGCCACTGATACCAATGATGGGGCACCATTCCTGCCACTGATACCAATGATGGGGCACCTATTCCCCCCACTGATACCAATGATGGGGCACTATTCCTCCCACTGATACCAATGATGGGGCACTATTCCTGCCACTGATACCAATGATGGGGCACTATTCCTCCCACTGACACCAATGATGGAGCACTATTCCTCCACTGATACTAATGATAGGGCACTATTCCTGCCACTAATGCCAATGATGGGGCACTATTCCTGCCACTAATACCAATGATGGGGCACTATTCCTCCCACTGACACCAATGATGGGGCACTATTCCTGCCACTAATACCAATGATGGGGCGCTATTCCTCCCACTGACATCAATGATGGGGCACTATTCCTCCCACTGATACCAATGATGGGGCACTATTCCTCCCACTGATACCAATGATGGGGCACTATTCCTTCCACTGATACCAATGATGGGGCACTATTCCTCCCACTGACACCAATGATGGGGCACTATTCCTCCCACTGACATCAATGATGGGGCACTATTCTATTCCTCCCACTGACATCAATGATGGGGCACTATTCCTCCCACTGGTGTGCATTGGAAGAGGGGTAGTCTTATACGGCGAGTATAGCCCAAACACTACATTTTAGCAGGAAAAGTAGGGGGGTCGTCTTATACGCCCAGTCGTCTTATACGCCGGCAAATACGGTACTTGTTCTAGTGCATAAAATTTAGGTGTGTCAGTCATGTTTGTGAGCAAAATGTGCTGATACACTGTAAGTTTTTAGTCCCTTATGGATATTTGCTATATATTCTTCTGTCCTCACATAGTTGTCTCTCTTTGTCCGTCACAACCAGTGCACTGCACAGCTATATTCTAAGGCAGTACAGTGGCTATGTGGTTAGCACTTCCGCCTAGTGGCACAAGGATCCTCAGTTTGAATACCAACCACGGCACTACCTGCATGGAGTTTGCATGTTCTCCCTGTGCCTGTGTGGGTTTCCTCTGACAACTCCGGTTTCTTCCCGGAGTCCAAAGACATGCTGGTAGGTTAATTGTCTACTGTCTAAATTGGCAATAGTATATGTATGTATGAATATGAGTTAAGGGCCTTAGATTGTACACCCCTTGATGTTTAGGGACTGATGTGAATGTACAATATATGTAAAAGCACTGCAAAAATTGAAGGTGTTATATAAGTACCTGTAATAAATAGTACACACACTAATATTTTTGTAATACAGTCATTAATGTAGTAGTGGATTGAAACTCTTTGATAGATTTTGGTGTTCTTGAGGTATTTCTACATACTCCATATATTCCGCAATAGAAAAAGCTCGTTATATTCCCCAAACCATGTACAGGTGTACCTCGGTTTACAAATTTAATGTGTTCTCCAGGATGTTTCGTATTGCGAAAATTTGGAAAACGAAACGTGTATTCCCATAGGGATGCATTGAAAGCCAATTAATCCGTTCCAGAGGTCAGAATTTTTTAAAGTAGCTGTCACTATAGGTCAGTGACGGTTTTTAAATGTAATTACCGCTTTTTTTTTCCTTCACCATAGCTCAGAGAATCAGCTGTCACTCCCCCCCCCCAGCTAAAAGAAAGAAAGTTTCCTTTTAGTTTGTTTCCCGAGATAAAAGAAACAACGTATCCTTTAGCTCTGGTCAAAGTGACAGCTAATTAAGTGAGCTATAGTGCAAAAAAAAAAGCCAGCAATTGCATTTAAAAATCAGCACCGACATACACTTCATATTATGATAAAAATTTGTAAAATATTCGTAAACCGAGGCATTATTTTCAATGGATTTTCATTTGTAAAACGAAAATTATGTTAACCAAGGCGTTCGTAAACCGAGGTACACCTGTATGTGGAAATCTTTCCTAATAAGACACTTTATAATCTGTTGTCTAAACTTGTTTCATTGATTGCATGTAATATTCTAATTTTCTGAGATTGTGGATTTGGGGTTTTCATGAGCTGTAAGCCATAATCATCATAATTATGACAAATCACGGCTTGAACTATCTTGCTTTGCATGTAATGAGTCTATCTCATATATTAGTTTCACCCTTTAAGTTGCATTACTGAAATAAATGAACTTTTGCACGATATTCAAATTTTTCGAGTTTCACCTGTATATATATATATATATATATATATATATAGTACTTTTATAAGTTTTATTACCAAATAGTTGTATTCATTTTTATTTATAACCCATCCTTTAGATCTTCCTTTAGGATCTCCCCCAATTTCCTTCTTATTGTCCGTGTGGGATCCCCTGGCTGGGATTGATATGTGTCTCCATCACTCAGCTGTCTCTTTCTTTCATTTTCATATTTCTGCCTGTCCATTATTATTAGCGCCACTCCTTTATTCTGCTGGCTTTACTACTTTTTTTTTACTTTCTCTAACCTTTATAGTGCTTCGCATTCCTTAGAAGTAATCTTATGATGTCTTGGCTTTTTTATCACCACCTTATTCAAATTCCTCAAAACTACTTCTGCAAAGTTGTTACTGCAGTAACCATTAATATGGGAAGGATTAAATCTAGGCTCTTTTTGCAAGGAAGTAAAGTTGAAGTTGGATTTCTGTACTTTATTCTCCTTGATAGTGGTTAGTCAATACTTCTTCAGTGTTAATTTTCTCAAACATTTGTGAACATCTACATATGTTTGAAATTTATTAAAGGGTAACTCCACTTTAATGGGAATAAAAATTAGCAAATAAAAAGAATAATATAGCATATACTGTACAATTGCAACTGAAGTCATATTGTAACTGAATGCTTTTAACTTCTTGCCGACCAGCCACTGTAGAAATAAGGTGGCAGGTCGGCACAGCTGGGCAAAACCACGTTTTAAAACATGCGTTTGCAAAACAGGTAGGGGGCGCGCACGAGGTGCGTGCCCGCCCTACCCTTCCCGCTGATTGCGGCCGCAGGTGTCAGTCACCGGGTCACGGCCGGTCATTACCTACCGTGTCCTGGCGATTAGCGGCAATCACTGACAGAGAGGACGGCTGCAGTGTTTACACTGCAGTCGTGCTTTCTGTCAGTCCCCTGTCAGCTCCTGACATGCTTATCCGGAGAGAAGAGTTTATCTCTCTGGATCAGCGTGTTCCCGTGCAGTACACACCCCCTTTCAGTAAATAAAAAAGTTAACCCCTTCCTCCCCAGTGCCATTAGTACAGTGCCAGTGTTTTTTTTTTTGCACTGATCACTGTATTGGTGTCACTGGGAATGTCAGTGACCCCAAGTCATTTCCCCCCCAATGTCAGAATGTCCGCCGCAGTCCCGCAGTCCTGCCATAAATCACTGATCGCTGCCATTATTAGTATAAAAAAAAATTAAAAATCCCAGTATCTTTTCCGCCATTTGTAAACGCTATAACTTTCACGTAAACCAATTAATTTACACGTATTGGGTTTTTTTTTAGCAAAGACGTCGCAGAATACATTTTGGCAGAAATTTATGACTAAATTTGATTTTTAAATTTTTTTTACTGGACATGTTTTATAGCAAAAAGTCCAAAATATTGTTTTTTTCCTCAAAATTGTCAGCCTTTTTTTTTTTATAGCGCAAAAAAATAAAAAACGCACAGGCAATCAAATACCACCGAAAGAAAGTTCAATTTGTGGGAAAAAAAGGATGTAAATTTAATTTATGTACCGTATTGCATGATCGCGCAATTGTCCATTAAACTAGCGCAGCGCTGTATAGCAAAAAAATGGCGTAAATTGCAGTATCTATACCATAGTTTGTAGACGCTATAACTTCCACACAAAGCAATCAATATACACTTATTGGGATTTTTTTTACCAAAAACATGTGGCAGAATACATTTTGGCCTAAATTTATAACCAACTTTGAGTTTACTATATATTTTTTATAGCTGAAAGTAAAAAATATTGTTTTTCTTCAAAATTTTTGGTCTTTTTTTGTTTATAGCGTGAAAAATAAAAAGCACACAGGTGATCAAATACCACCTAAAGAAAGCTCTATTTGTGTGAAAAAAGGACGTAAATTTCGTTTGGGTGCAGCATTGCATGACCGCGCAATTATCAGTTGAATTAATGCAGCGCCGAGTAGCAAAAAGAGGCCTGGTCATTAAGGGGGGTAAAGCCTCTGGAGGGCAAGTGGTTAAAAATGACCTTTTCTTTTCAATCTGCAGAGCTGTAATCTTCTGTAAAATGCAATGCAATATGGCTACTTTGAGATATTTTGAACACAGATGGTGTACAGAACGCCCCCTTAAAATATAAATTTCTGTTTGTGTGATTGGCTTACTGATTGTCCCAAAAGTCTGCTCTAGGATACAAGTCAGATTTTAGTCATCCTCTGCCACAAAAATATCATTTTTGGTGAGATTCTCCTAAAGGGAAATCACGTCTAAAGGGATGCAGAGCTTGCCAATTTCCTCGTAAGAACTCCGCAGGTGCAGCAGCTGATTGATAATTATAAAACCACTCCCATACAGATTCACTATGCACATGAACCCAGACAAACAGGTATTTCTTCAAAATTACAACAGGTAGGAATCTGCAAGAAAGTTGCAGAATCCTTCCAATGTGCATAGATCACCTAGAGGGGAATGTTTTTTCTCAACAAAAGTGAAGTTACTCTTTAACTGTAATAGTGGGAATACATTTTAACCTATTCTCTAGTGCACTATCTTTATCCACGAATAGTGCTCTTTTGCTGAAATTATAAATAGAGTTTTTTGTATGTTTTCCACTTCTCTTTTATCCCTCGCCTTCTTTATTTTTCTGATTCGGTTTCTGGCCCTCCTTTTTTTTATTTTCTCCCATATATAGTTATCCTGCTTATCTTCTCCACCTTTCCCTCTGCCATCTGTGGTCCATATTTAATGATCATTCCCCTCATAAATTCCCATCCATGTCAGAGGTTCATATCTGCTTCTTTCTGGGAACTTCTCCCTTTCTCCCAACCTCTATTTACCATCTTTCATTATTCCATCCTCTCCAAGAATTGTTTTCTCACCACTGCTGTCTATTTTGTTCCCTTCTCATATCTCTCCTCATGTTTCCCCTCTGTCTACTCTCCTCTTCTCTTTGTATAAAGTCTTGCAATCTTCCATGTATCTCTTTATCTCTGTTGTTATACTTACTCCTATTATAATTCCTTCCTTTTCCGTTTTTCTGTTCCACAACCTGATCTACTGTATTCTTCTGTACTGCTTATTTTCCTCTTCTTCTTTCCATGTACTAAATATTTCCATCACCATGAGTATTTCCTGTTCCTCTTTATTTTTGTTTTTCCAACTGTACTGAGTCCCATTCCTGTAATCCTCTCTATCTCTTTTTAGCTTCTTTTTCTTTTCATTAATTTGTTTATCCTTATTCTGCAGGTGTGTGTCAATTAGGACAGTATAATGAATAAAATTCTCAAGTTGTTAAAAAGGCTTTTCTTTTAGGTCCCATTCACACCTGAGCATTTTGTAACTCAAAGCTCCAAGACACTCAACAAGCCAAATCTCACTCATTTCAATAGCCCATATTCACATCTGGGTGTTTTGTACCCTGTAGCAAAACGCCTGTTGCTCAGAAAAGTACACAAGCTTCTTTTAGGTAGATTGGAGCATTTTGGTCCCATAGACTTCAATGGAAATGTCTGAAAATACAGTACATGAGTGTTTAGTGAACATTTTGTTGCGCCTATTCTGCCCAAAGAGCAGCTCCCCACCCCTAATCTCCTCCCATTAATTCTTTCAGCTTATAAAACTGTTAGTAAAACTGCAGATTGCACAGGACACATGACAGCACTGGATTTCTGGCAGAATAAACTGATTTTTTTGCAATTATTGAACAGATATAACAAAATGAATTTACTGGTATAGTTAACAGACCAAAAAGGAACAATGAATTGAACTCTATTGTTATAGATGAGATGCACTCTAAACCCTATCAAATCACAGAGGCACAGCTGGAAACTGCACATCCCAAACTCCAGAAAATATCAGAAATGAAGGTATAATATTATAGAATTGTTAAATATTGGTTAAGAACTGCAGTTGGCCTGAGTTCTAGAGGATCGGTATACTTTGTGCAGTGATTTTATGAAGCTCAATGACTTAAATTTGTTGCCTATTTATCTTGTACCTGGAATAATAGCCTGATATAATAAGGAAGGCCTCTCTTACATGTCTGACTCAGGGTCTTTGGTAGTGTAAACAGAAGGTTCAGGAGTGCAGAGTGGCACAAGTGCCTGTAAGTCTTGCTAGCAGCAGAGCAGGTGTACGTGCTGGCTGGGCAGGCAAAGTTGTCAGGGGTCTTCAGTAGGACAGGTAAACTGACAGGCAGCTGGGCAGCAGACTGAAGAAGAATGGTACTGGCAACAGCAGGCAGATGAGATGGTGGCTGGTAGCAGACTGTAGATCGGCAGGAACAGCAGGGTGGTAAGCAGGATCCAGTGGCAGTTAGCAAGGTAGCAGAGTCAGGAAGGCCAGGTCGTACACAGGCAGGACGGATCAGGTACAGGGCATGGTCTAAGTACAAGCCAGGTCTGGAAGACGATCGTTGAAACAGAAGCCAATGGAACAGATAAAAGCGGAGGTCAGAGCACAAGCCGAGGGCAGTGCAGGAAGAGTTCACTGGGAAGTCAGGACAATACGGGTCAGCAACTGGAATCAGGGTACAGGAACCCAGGATACACAGGAGACTGAAGACAAAGCAGCACTGATCGTGAGCACTAGCTCAGCTAAATAGCCCTTTTGGCGCCAGCATCTGTCACAAGTTCATGTGCATGTGCTCAATTTTTGCAAGCTCGAGAGGGAACATGTATTAGCCTGTGCACAGTCCGTCCAAAAGAGCCATCTTGTCTCTTGACATGCCCTTCCTGACACTAATAAATAGTAAATACATTTGCTGAAAGGCTGGCAAAGGCTAGAGTTCTGACCACATTGGAACTTATGAAAGGCTACTGATAAGTTCTGCTACCTAATGAAAAAAATCTTGTGTTGCTGCAGCCTTCCAGATGGCAGGAGTGGCAACTCACCCTGATAAGTGCTGCGTTGATGCATCAGAGCTAAACACTTTGTATAGAACACAGATGGTTAGCCTGCAGACAAATAATATGGAAAACTAGTCTCAGCAGTTTTGGAAGAAATAGATCTAGGCCTTTTCAGGGTTCATTACCATATTTTGCTATATATTCTACCACACTATTGGGTCTTATGTGTTACCTGATTGCACAGGCAGAGCAAGCTATTTGTGATTGTCCCTGGAGCAGGATTTAGACATATTATAGTCCCCAGAATATTTTTTTTTAAAAAGCAGACCCAGGATTGGATATAGTTATTAGTTATAGCCTTGTAATTACTTTTAAATATGTTAAATGTTTCCTGAATCTCAGAAGCAGGCAGGCGCCATGATGGCTGTGGGCAAGCCTGCAAGTCTTTACTTCCTGCAGTTGGTGCTGCTGGCTATCCCAGCATGCACCACTCAATCTCGCGCCTGCGCAGTACTGACACTGCTCGGCGCTACTTGTATACTACAGGTTGCCATAACAATGGCAGGGGCGGCGTCATTTCCTGTTTCAAAGTACCGCGATAGTCAGTCACTAAGAACCCAAAAGACTCCTGGGATACAGAACCCGACATCCCAGGAGAATTTGCGATTCTCCATAACACGTCATCGCCTAGGCGGCCGGGACTGGAACTGTAGTCCTGAAACTTCATGTAAAGGTATTTATAATACGAAAGATAAACAAAGTTTATCCAAATCGTGCTTTACAACACAGGTACAATGTAAATAGAGGCACTTTAAAAAAATGGGTGGAACTCCGCTTTAAGTAAAAGGGAAATCTAGATATTGATATTACAGTGAACAGAATACTTAAATTCCACCTAGTATAACTTACCTGTAAAATAACCTGGATAATACTAAATCTGAAAACATGCACATACCTCAAGAAAAGTTATTCTGTAAACTAATTTCAACTTTTCTATTTAAAGGACTGGGTTTAGAAAAACTCCATACTACATAAAAGGAACTAATAGATCTTTGTTTATTAAAGCATTATACTGTTGCATGCTCCAAATATGATTCGATTCTTTTGTATGCATTATTGGATTTTAATGATAAATTCGGAGGACCGCAGGCAACACATTTCGATACTTGATCTTTCTGCATTTTACTGTTAGCTACATATAGCTTCTACAGATTTTACACATGTGGTGGTAGACACATCAATTTCCAAATGTAATATCTATCTTCCTATACCAGTGATGTGACATTACATTTTTGTAACATTTCGTGAGTGCCATCAGCAGTAGGGAATTCCCTATGGGCTAAATGTCATATTGTGATCAATGTTTTGCCAGAAGCTGGTCACTGCTGTAACTTTTCTCCAATTAACAGACAAATAGGTCTTGCTGACTATCTCTGTATCCAACATGGTGCCTTAATAGTTTCTTATGCCTCAGAGGGCATAAAACTCTTGATGGAACTTCTAAATCTGTAGCCTCACAACACTGTAACATGATGGGATTAGTTTAGCTTTTCAGCTTTGAGGGAAAAAAATCAAAACAATGTCAATGCCAATGCACTTTTTTTCAAGCACATTATAAACATTAGCTACACATGTACTGTAAAACAAATTATAAAAGGTGGATATTAAAGTCTGATGAACATACTTTATTACATACAGAAAGCAAAGTCAGTCTAGTAGAGGTTAAAAATTGCAGAAACAGTTTAGTGATTGCTGCAGATTCTATCAACATTTATTTTAGCTGGAAAGCAATGTTCTTCTGTTCTGACAGTGGAACATGTTTAGATAATGTTGTACTGGATATGCTTTCACCTCCCATCACATCACTGCAAAACTTTGCCTAGAGCTGCAAACCTCAGAAGGTCAGACTAAACGAATAAACTATTGCTTTTATTCAAACACATGTATATGAAATGGAAAGATGTTTCCTTGTAGCAGAAAAATATTTCCAGTTTTCATAAAAAAAATGGGTGAGGAAAATTAAGAGGGCTATGCTATACTATTGATTTTAGAATATTATTTTAATCTGCTAACCTAAAAAAACCCAAACTTTTTTTTTGTTTCGGATTGTGTAGAGAATGGTTAGAACCTCAGAAAGTAAGAGGAAATATGTCCAGCAGGGAAATAGAAAATAATAAGAACCCAAAATACTGTAGGTACTAACCCTTTCCTGTGCTTTACAAAACTTCATCTTATTGCAATGCAGTTATAGGGATGCATGGGTTCTTTAAGACATTCTTTCTGATAGCTACTGTATTTATCTGAGTGGTTAGTGAATACAAAGTAGAATGGGGTCCTGTTATCATTTAGAAGGGTGTTACTACTACATGGTAGAATCTCAAATAGAGGGAATTTCCATTCCAATTTAAAGTTTTTTTTCAATAAAAACTACAATGAAAAATAATTACTGTAATGCATGTAATTGCTACACAAGCCACTTTATAATTTAATGTTATTAAATGTACCTCTGTATTTCAATCTGCAACTTTTGTAATTTTTTTTTACATAGAACCTACACTCACCGGCCACATTATTAGGTACACCTGTCCGATTGCTTGGTAACACAAATTGCTAATCAGCCAATCATATGGCAGCAACTCAATGCATTTAAGGTATCTAGATGTAGTAAAGACGACTTTCTGAAGTTCAAACTGAGCATCAGAATGCCCAAGAAAGGGCATTTCAGTGACTTTGAATGTGGTTGTTGATGCCAGATGGGCTGGTCTGAGTATTTCAAAAACTGTTCATCTACTGGGATTTTCACATACAACCATCTCTTGGGTTTACAGAAAATGGTCATAAAAAAGAGAAAATATCCAGTGAGTGGCAGTTGTGTGGGCGAAAATGCCTTGTTGATGTCAGAAGTCAGAGGAGAATGAGCATTCGATTTCAGCTGTGACATTCAGATGGTAGGTTCAGAATTTGGCATAAACAACATGAACGCATGGATCCATCCTGCATTGTATCCACGGTTCAGGCTGGTGGTGATGGTGTAATGGTGTGGGGGATATTTTCTTGGCACTAGCAAGGTGTACCTAATAAAGTGGCCGGTGAGTGTATATAATGCCCCCAAAAATCTCCTTTCCTGCATGTGGACTTGGCTTTTGCTTTACACGGAAGCCTGGACTGAGATACAAATTTCAATCATTCCACCTAATAGACGTTTCACTATGTTAACCCTTTTGCTGCCACCAATGTTCAGTATTTGTGGGTACAGAACCTCTTGCAGCTGGCAAGGTTGGTATGCTTTACATTGGCTGCATTCCCCCTCTGTTATAAGCTCATGGCAACTTCAGTGACTATGACCTTAACTGTCCTGTTTAAATAAATAACTATGATAAGTGGCTGACAAGCTGTTGATCATAGTAATTTATTCATAAAGTGACCCCCCCCTGCCCCTACCACCAAGGCCCTCAGAAAACTGCCACTCTACCAGCATGGATCCTCACCACTTGGAGCTAACCAAAAATGTATTCTCTATCCCCTGCATAGTCCTATTCTCCACCCCCATGCTCTCTGATCCCCTCCACTTCTCTCCCCCTCCTGTAACAGTGCAGTCAGAAGGCTGAGCAGGGGATAAAGGGGAGCTGAAGAGAATGCAGTGACTTGCAGGTGCTGGCATTCATTTTCATTGTGTCTCTCCTGCACACCCCCTGTCTCTACTGTGGCCATCACCCCTCCACCCCCAACCGCACTCCTGATATCAAGTAGTAGCAGAGATGTTGGGCTGTGCAGGGGACAAGATTGACAGTGCCCAAGGAGAGGATCCGATCCTTCAGCATTGCTGAGTAGAGGACATATATAGCAACATATTTACCAATCCATGGTGATCAGTGTTTTTCACCTGGTGTTTATTCATAAATATTGAGATTTTCATTTACTATCTCTTCTTTTGTGAATGAACCGGAAGCACTCTATACAGAGCACTGCAGCTGTGAGAGAGAAAGAAATTGAAGACTATATGTTTTCAAATATTTCCGGATTTCAAAAGTGAATTATCAGGGATATGTTCAGACCCCTGTTCAAAAATGTGAAATAGCGCACATAAAAATATTAAGGAAGCCCGAATGTGAATTGTTAACACACATGCATTTCAATGTCCATGTTCTGAAAATTAAAAAGATACTTGTGTAGACAAGGTTTTTTTGAGAAAAAAAGGGTACATGCACCTTTTTGTGAGTATCATTTGCGTTGGGTAGCTGATTTAACCCACTTTAGTATGTGTAAAAAGATGCATTAACATGCCTGTGCATCACATAGTTTTAAAATTGTCCACCACTGCCTGCCAGCCCTTTAACAATACCAGGAACTTTCACCCCCTCCTTGCCTAGACCAAGTTTCAGCTTTCAGCACTGTTGCAGTTTGACAATTGTGCAGCCGTGCAACACTGTATCCAAACTAATTTTTAAAAAAAATGTTTCACACAAATATGATGGTATTTAAAGACCACTGTTTTTTTTTATTCTTTGCTAAATAAATGAAAAAAAAAAGTTCTTAGCTTCTGTTCTAAATTTTTGCAAATATATAATTGTTCTTCATAAATTTAGGCCAAAATCTATAACTCAAATCAGTGTAGTATTTAGTTTGTAGCAAAGTTTTAGAGTCCAAAAATTATGGTATATACTGTATCTGAAAATTGATTAGTCCTGATGTACTAACAGCCTGTCTCATTTCTTGAAGCTCTAAAATGCCTGTATAGTACAAATACCCTCAAATAGCCCCTTATGGAAAGTAGACAATTATTTGTCAGTAATCTAAGCCATTCACTGTTTACAATAGTCATGTGATCTGCTATGATTGGTCACAGCAATACAGGTATAGGCAGCAAGCCGGTACAGTGATCTGTCATTGGCTGTGTCCGGTGGATGCAGCAGGTGACAAATCGCGCCTGTAGTGTAGCCACATGGCTGCGTACAAGATGCGTTCCTGGATGACATCATATGATGTCCACCCGTGACAAGGAAGGTTCTGCCCAGGCATCATTTTGCAACAGGGAACTGGTTAAAGTGTTCTGTATGCAGGGAGGCAGAGGCAGACTTCCTGATCATGTGACCACTGTGATTGGCTGTTATCACAATCATGTAATTGGAAGCTCCTGGCCTTAACCTCCCTAGCGGTCTGATTATGTCAGTATTTCTGTGCTCAAAGTGGTACATTTTTTTGCATGGAAATATGTATTTTTTTTATTGTAGGCTGTAATTTTTAGGAATAACTCACTGAAATCTGTCCGAACAAGAGTCTAGTAAACATCCGGGTATGTTAAAATTTGAAAAACGAAATCATAAATTATAATTTAATAAATAGTCATAAAAAAATTAATATAATAATAATAAATGTAATTTAATAATGTAATCAAACCAAAAATACTGAAATTTGAAATAGAGCGCCAAGTTCGCACATCACTGAGCAAAGTCGCAAAATCGTTTTCAGTGTCTGATGACGAATTTCCCCACAAATCATTATCACTCATTTCTGCAAGTGGTTCTAATTTACTATCGCTGTTGGCGCTATATTTCAAATTTCAGTGTTTTTGGTTTGATTATATTATTGAATTAAATGTATTAATATTACATTATTATTTTTTGATTATTTATTAAATTATAATTTATGATTTCGTGTTTCAAATTTTATCCTACCCGGGATGTTTACTAGACTCTTGTTCGGACAGATTTCAGTGAGTTATTCCTAAAAATTACAGGCGTACAATAAAAAAACTACATATTTCCATGCAAACAAATGTACCGCTTTGAGCACAGAAATACTGACATAATCAGACTGCTAGGGAGGTTAAGAGACTGTGTACACAGTAAGCATGCTCTCAGCCCAGAAGAGCAGATTCCTGTGAACACATGTGCAGAGCCTTAGGTTAGAGGCCAACCCACTCACCAAACCACAGCCACACCCAACACCCCCTCATTCTTTTTTTATTGTGTGTTATTATGTGGCAGACCCTAATCCCATATATAATTAGTTTTCTAGGGGTTAGTGCAAATGAATTTAGGATGAACAGTGCCTGGCAATCATTACAGTAGTGTCAAAGATGTGGTATTATTAGTATATTAGTAACTGAATAATAACTAATGAATGAACTGTAATGTTTTTGTACAAAGTTTATGTGGGTTATGGGCCATGCGTGGCTTGTGCAAGGTATATATGCTGCTGTGAGGTAGTCAGTATTTAAAGGGGTAGATGGTCATAACATCATGCTTGGGAGTTGAGTGTGCATAAGGCACTTTCCAAACTCATAGTTTAAAGTGATCACACATCCCTTTAGGAGACAGAATGAGATGACAATGTCTCCATGCAAGGAAATGAAACTTGCAGCTATAAGTTGAAAAGGGTATGTGAGTTAACGTTGTAATAGCTGTATGATTGTCATTCATAATGTTTCATATGATAAAATACACAATGTTATCTTGTCCATGTGAGATGTGGCTATTAAGTACTATTTTAGCTGGGTAACTGACAATATTGAAAGAAATGTCAGTTTATTTGTGTGCTACAAATTATCAAGAAAAGAGAACTGCTTGGAACAAATGTGTACAGTGACCTTTATGATCTCTCTCTCCCTGCCATCAGAGAAAGAGAGTCTAGAAATAGACAGGCAATTGTGTTCAAGTGTTGTGTTGGGGATTCCATATTATGATCATAGAATCTAATTCATTACTAATAATCTGAATAGAAGTAGTAGAAGCTCAAGGTAGAAAATAAATACATTCTGGGAAAACTGGCTGGGACTTGGTTACTTAGTGATAACCGTAAAAAATGCATATTAGTCAAACCTACTGTAGTTGATAATTTAAAAATGCTGATAGAGATGACATTATAAACAATTGTATATTTAAAGGGATATTCTTGACACCCAAAAGGGTAGTGTGAATATGGTACACTGTTTAAATGAAAGGTACAGCTTACTCATTGGAAATTATTCTATCCATCTGTTATAGGAGATTATAGAGCTGAGAGTGCAATAAAAGACTCTTCAAGATGGACTATTAAAGAATTCATTGGGTTGAGTTACTAAAACTGGAGAGTGCAAAATCTAGTGCATCCAGCATAGAAACCAATCAACTTCCAGTTTTTTTTTTTTGTCAAAGCTTAATTGAACAAGCTGAAGTAGCTGATTGGCTAGTATGCTCAGCTGCACCAGATTTTGCGCTCTCCAGTCTTATGTCTAGTACAGCCTTTTTCAACCAGAGTGCCTTCAGATTTCTTCAGGGGTGCCTTTGCAAATGCCTAAAAATTGCTAAAAAACTGCAAACATGCCAGCGGTGAATCGAGCATGTCTTTTAGTTACACAAAACCACAGGTTTTCATTGTGTAACAATACAGCTTTTCAGCTGTCAGCTTCCTAACAACCAATTATGTCATCGGATGATAAGGAGGATGTTGGCTTCCTGCACAGCATCTTTGCTTGCCCTCCCCTGCCCCTTTCTGTAGCACTGGGGTCACATTAACTGAGTGAGGGAGAGAAACTGAGGGAGAAGAGAAACAATGGAATACTAGTCTGAACCAGTGTGAAAAGGTGCACTTGCTTTGGAAGAACAAAACACCTCTAGTGTTAGATGACCTACATGGGTGGATGTCCATGCTTTATGTAAAACTATTAGTTTAGCTTTTACATTCTAGAAAGGGGTGCCTCAAGATTGTGTAGAATTTTAAAGCGTGCCTTGACTGAAGAAAGGTTGAGAAACACTGGCCTAGTACACACGATGAGAATATCGGAAGAATGATCCTCTGCTTTTTTTTTTTTTGCATGCTAGTCTCAATATCAAAAATGAACAGGTTACTCAACTTCCGAATATTCTCATATGACAGAATAGAATTTCGGAAGTGATGTCATGTATTGTTTTTGTATTGTATTTTCAGATGACTACTGTACTTATTAAACGAAAATCATATGATCTGTTATCGTACAAGAATCATTTTTGCTCTTGTCCCTTCGGTTATTGTTGCATGAACTGTCATGATCGGCTCTTGAAAACTGTATACTAATAATTAGATTATCGTATGATTGCTCCTCGTACAAAAATTTTCATATGATTTTCTTAAGTATATGGATCTTTAGAGTTCCATATACACATGGGTGTTCCGTTTGTTTCAGTTTACATCAGTTTTTCATCAATTTTTACACCAGTTTTTTTCATTCACTTAACCACTTGAGTCCCAGAGCCATTTTTTCCGTTTTTTAATTTTTTGGTTTACGTGGTTAAAAAATAATTTTAGGCCTGAAGATTACTTAAAATACCCAAACATTATATACAGTCATAGCTAAAGATATTGGGACCCCTGCATTTCTGTCAGATAATGCACCATTTCACTTAGAAAATTGTTTAGGCGTGTTTATTTCTTTTGTTTGTATTGGAATGCAGCCAAAAAAAAATGGAGAAACAAAAAGCATTTTGTGCAAAACCCCAAAATAGACTGGACAAAATGATTGTCTCCTTCTCAAAATTGTAAGAAATAATTGCATTCCAAGTTTGTGATGCTCCTGTAATTTGTAATTAAACTCACCTGTATTAATTAACAGGTACTGACAATATAGAAATCACACTGGCAACCAGTTAAAATGGTGAAAAGTTGACTCACCCTTTCTGTTGTGTTTCTCTGTGTGTCACATGTAGCATGGAGAAGAGAAAGAGCAGCAAAGAATTGTCTGAGGATTTAAGATAAAAAATTGTGGAAAAGCATGGACAATCTCAAGGTTACAAATCAATCTCCAAAGGTCTTAATGTTCATTTGTCCACTGTGTGCAACATTGTCAAGAAGTTTACAGCCCGTGACACTGTAGTTAATCTCCCTGGACATGGACGAAAGAGAAAAATTGATCAAAGATTACAAATAAGGATTGTTAGAATGGTGGCTAAAGAACCTTGATCATCTTCCAGACACATTCAAGCTGACCTTCAGGCACAGGGTACAACTGTGTCAGCTCGCACTATTCATCACCATCTGAATGAAAAGGGGGGCGCCATGATAGGAGACCCAGGGGGACCCCACTGTTGACACAAAAACATAAAAAAGCCATATTGAAGTTTGTCAAACTTACCTGAGGAAGTCAATATTCTTTTTGGGAGAATGAGCCGTGGACAGACAAAACAAAATTACAGCTTTTTGGTAAAGCCCACCATTCTACAATTTTCAAAAAAAGCAATGAAGCCTCTAAAGAAAAGAATACAGTCTTTACAGTCAAACATGGTGGAGGTTCACTGATGTTTTGGGGTTGCTTTCCTGCTTCATGCACTGGATGTCTTGACCGTGTGCATGGCATTATGAAATATGAAAACTACCAAATAATTCTGGGGTGCATTGTAGGCCCAGTGTCAGAAAGTTGGGTCTCTGTCAGAAGTCATGGGTCTTACAACTGGGCAATGACTCAAAGCACACAGAAATGGTTTCAGACAAAGTGTTGGAGAGCACTGCACTGGCTAGCAATGAGTCTAGATCGCAATCCCATAGAGCACCTGTGGAGAGATCTAAAAGAAAAGCAGCTGGGAAAAGGAACTCTTCCAATCTGAGAGACCTGGAGAAGTTGGTGAAAGAAGAGTGGTCCAAAATTCCAGTAGAGAGGTGTAAGAAACCCATTGATGGTTACAGGAAATTATTGATTTCAGTTATTTTTCCAAGGGGTGTGCTGCCAAATGTTAAATTGAGGGTGCCAATAATTTTGTCCAGTCCATTTTTGGGGTTTAACATGCAATGCGTCAGATCTAGCTTTTTGTTTCTCCACTTTTTTGTGCCATACCAATACAAACAAAAGAAATACATATTTGTAATTGCAACAATTTTCTGGATGAAGTGGTGCATTATTTAACAGAAATGCAGGGGTGCCAATATTTTTGGCCATGACTGTATTTTCTAAAAGCAGATATCTCCAAAAGCAGTGGTCTCCAAATTGCGGCTCGGGGGCCAGATGCGGCCCTTTGCTTGCTTTTATCTGGCTCTTGGGTCACTATTTCATTCACTGATACCAATTGGATATAATTCCCCCCACGTATATCAATGAAGGGGGCCAGGGCTGTAGATAATTTTTTTTGTGGGGGGGTTCAGCTCGTAGCTGAGCTGCATGTTTACCGCACCCCCCCCCCCCCACACACACACACCAACTTCTCCCCCTTGAAGAAAGGAAGGGAGGGGTGGAAGGAAGGGTAGGTGGAAGGAAGGAAAGAAGGAAGGAAGGGGTGGATGGAAGGGGTGGATGGAAGGAAGGAAGGGAGAGGTGGGTGGAAGGAAGGAAGGGGAGGAAGGAAGGAAGGAAGGAAGGAAGGAAGGAAGGAAGGAAGGAAGGAAGGGAAGGGTAGGTGGAAGGAAGGAAGGGTGGATAGAAGGAAGGGAAGGGTGGATGGAAGAAAGGAAGGGTGGGTAGAAGGAAGGAAGGGGTTGATGGAAGGAAGGAAGGGAGGGGTGGGTGGAAAGAAGGGGTGGATAGAAAGAAGGGTGGGTGGAAGGAAGGAAGGGGTGGGTGGAAGGGCGGAAGGGAGGGGTGGTAGGTAGAAGAAAGGAAGGGGTGGATGGAAGGAAGGGGTGGATGGATGGAAGGAAGGAAGGGAGTGGTGGGTGGAAGGAAGGGGTGAGTGGAAGGAAGGGTGGGTGGTAGGAAGGGAGGGGTGGATGGAAGGAAGTAAGTAAGGGGTGGGTGGAAGGAAGGAAGGGGTGGAAGAATGTAAGGAAAGAAGGGGTGGGTGGAAGGAAGGAAATGGGGGTGGAAGGAAGGAAGGGTGGGTGGAAGGAAGAAAGGGGGGGTGGAAGGGATGGGAACACCTTATATAAAGGGGGACTCTGATGGGGACACCTGATGTAAAGGGGGACTCTGATGGGAACACCTTATATAAAGGGGGACTCTGATGGGGACACCTGATGTAAAGGGGGACTCTGATGGGAACACCTGATGTAAAGGGGGACTCTGATGGGGACACTTATTTTCATTTTATGTTTACATTGTTTTATGTTTACCACTTGCCCTCTAGACTCTATTAAACTATTGCTGTTATGTTTAAATTGACATAATAAAGCTATATTATAATTGCTGTTTTTTATATTTTGGACTCTTTATTCTAAAGAAAAATGTAAATTCATAAGCTTTAAGGGGGCATGGTTGGGGGCAGGGCTGGGGGCGGGGTTGGGGGACAGGCCTTGGGTGGGGTTGGAGGCGGACCTGGGCAAGGTTTGGTGGGGCAACTGGTGGAGAGTAAGGTTTTTGCCTGGCTAGTAGGTCTAGACTTGAAATTTTAAGCCCTGCCATAATGCACACACTAGCATATTATTACAGCATGTTACCTGTCATAATTTGCCCTCTAGCACTGTCACTGATCCTGCAGGTCTTGGGCCCTTCTATCTTCCCCCGATCTTCCTTCAGAGTTCTGTCTCTTTGACCTCTTGAATGGCCAGGCCGTAATGATGTCACCCTTACTTATGCGTACGGGAATCACATCATCATGGCACAGATCAGCTACCATTAAAGCATGCTGAGCTGCGCATGCGTGGCTGAGTGTACATTACAGCTGACAGGCAGAGAAAACATTAGCCCTAAGCGTCAGCAAAAAAAAAAGGTTAACACCACTTTAACAGGAAAAGTGCTTTCTCCTATTTCTTTCAAATTTGATTTATTTCAGGTACTTATATGGTGCTGTCAATTTACGCAGCACTTTACATATACATTGTACATTCACATCAGTCCCTAACCCTCAAGGGGCATACAATCTATGGTCCCTCACTTACATTCTTACATACAAGGGCCAATTTAGACATGATCCGATTAACCTACCAGCGTATCTTTGGAGTGTGTGAGGAAACCAGAGTACCCAGAGGAAACCCATGCAGGCACAGAGAGAACATGCAATCTCCAGGCAGGAGGTGCCGTGGCTGGGATTTGAACCAACAATGCAAGTACTGCCAGGAAGAAGTGCTAACCATTTAGCCACTGTGTTGCCAAATGGATTTATATATAGAGGTTTTACTCTTCTTATCATTCACTGAAACTCAGCTTGTTCTTTATTTTACCTTCTCCTCCCATTGGTTCCATGTAGGGCACGTAATAATGTGGCTGAACTGAGATGTGTTTTGCCTTTTCATCGTCATTTTATAAAACCACACATACGGGTTCCAGTCTCCAAAGATCAACTTTGTGTGCTTTGCAGTTGCACTAGTGCTATTTACTTTAATGTTATAGACATGGTGACTGTGAGATCAGGGAATCAATCTATTTTGCTTCATTTTTTTCAAATGATATGCTCTATAAGGAGTCTGGAATGTGAGAACCTACTGAACAATAAGGCTGGCTTACAGTCAGCAGTAAGGCCCTTAGAGAAGCAGTCTGAGAAAGAAACCCAGTAGAAAGTGATTTACTTATACTCAATGATCTATCCATTATTCCTTTTTTTAACCAGCCTATTAATACCAAAAATATAGGCAGTGTACTGAAGCAGAACAGCTTTAAGTGTTCTGTGCTGCTTTTGGACATTCTGTAAATGGTGTTCTGTGTTTTTTCTTATTCCTGCCTACTGACAAACATAACTGCGTAGCTGTTTATTTTCCAAGAATTTTCTAGTAAAAAGAAGCACACCTTTCCAATTTAAGCATAAAAGGAGACCAGATCACACAGAGAAAAATCTTGGTTAGCTGACGTCTCTTTAGTTCCAGTCCAGCACCCAGGCGTGTAAATGTCCTGCTTTTACTCAATATTTGTTAGCAGCTGAGCACAAAACATGAGTTAAAAAAAGATATGCTGAAAACAAACAAAACAACAATCTCAGCGGAATCGTGACAAAACCTCATTCTAAGGGCACAGAATTGATCTGCTACTGTTTTTCTATTACACAAGTGTTTTACACAGCAGCACTCGAAACAGAGATTATAAGAATGATGATGTATTTGAATAAGTCAGCAGTCAAAAGGGCATATGTCCATCTCTATCACAGATAGACTGTTTGCTACATTATATACACCTGAGAAAAGAACAAGGGAAGCATTTCAGGACGGGGTCTTTATGTTCCATTTGACAGAGCGCCAGTAAGCTTCTTTTTTATTTTTTGTCTCTATGTGAAAAATCCTGTATAGTATCACCATATATTTTGCATGTAGAACAAAATTATCCTTTTAGACTGGGTTAGGTCAATGTCTATGTCTAGATCATTTTAAAAGCACTCGTGGGATCACATTTTAAGTGGACCTGTCATCGTGAATTACCCTTTTATGTTTCAATAAGGAAGAATCCCTTCAAGCCCATTTTAGTGTTGTTTTTTTTTCTTTTTTTTTTTAGCAATGCTGATTGTGTTTAGCAGATATATGTTTATATATTTAGCATTTAGGTTCAGTGAGCATCCCTACTGACAGAAATACTCAACCAAAGAAACTTTTCCAATTACATTTTTTATCCCTATTTGGAACACACTTAATGACAGCTGAAAATGTAGTGATAGATATGGTTTAAAGTGTTGGCATGGACTTGCTAGACATGTAACTTTTTTAGAATTCTGTTTATATTCTGTATTCAGTATGTAGGCACTTGCTATAACTACTTCTGCCCCCCATACGTCGTAGGAGTTTACGTGGTTATACTGGGATGATGCCCTCAGCTACAGGCATCAACCCAGTATTATTGTTTTCAGCTGGTGACAAACTATTTATGTAAAAGCAATCCTAGTGGCTAATTAGTTCCTGGATCACTTTTTCAAGCAGCATGATCCCCCCTCCCACCGCTTTCTGCTGCCATCTCGTGCTCTTCCATACTACCAGGGAGCCCAGGACGGCAGCCAGCAGTTCTGCAGGCTGCCCATAGAGATGATCAAAGACCGGAACAACCCAGATCATCTCCTTGGTCTAATAAACCAAAAACAATGAGTGTTAAATCACTTTTTGTTTCGCCAGATGTAAATAAGCCATTACTGACTTGGGAAAAGCATCGGATCAAGCCGATCTTGGTTTGATTCGATGTTTTTAAGGGCAGAGGAGATATCTGGGGTCTAATAAACCCCAGATCTTTCAGTAAAGAGTAGCTGTCACTGCCCATGCTATCACAAGGGATGTTTTTCATCCCTTGTTATAGCAATAAAGTTGATAAAAAATAAAATAAAGGTAAAGTGTAAAAATAAAAAAATTTAATTAAATTTAAAAAATGTAAGCGTCCCGTCCCCTATGCTTATGTGCAAAGGCGAACTCAGGCATCGGTCCTTCATGCAGGGTTGGTGCTACCGCTAGGAGAACTAGGCAGCCACCCAGGCCACACTGCTGCCTAGGGCACAGTCACAGCCGCTGGCCCTTGCCCTCCGCTCTATGGTGACTACACCTTTTTCTTTACACAGAACATGCTTAGCTCCACCTGATGACATGTGAGAATGTTCCAGAAGGTAGGCTGAGCTAATTTCCATCTCTGGCACTGACAGCACTGCTGGGGGGGTCATAGCGCGTTCCGTGAATCCACCGTATGCCATAATCCACTGCTTTTCCTGTATCCCACTCCAGATGTTTACTAATCATCCCCTCTGGACTTCCATGGTTCTCTCTGGCCATGATGAACTGCCCTTCTTCTGCTGGACCCTGTGCTAACAAACCAGGTGGGAAACAGAGGTATCAACCAATATCACCAGAAACTGACCATGGAGAAGGTGGCTTCGGATGTCCTCTTCCTATGTAAGGTATGTGCCTGCACTGCCATATCACCATCACTGCCTGGTAGCTTCAGCCATGCCTTTGCCCCTGGCAGGCTGGATGGGGAACTCACAAGCTGTTTACTTGGAGATCAGTGTATTCTAGGTTTCCATATACCTGCTAGATGATAAGACAGGCAGTGCTTATATACAATGTTAGATTAGTCCACACTCATAGGATTGATGGGAACACATGTCAGATGGTAATGACTGGTCTTGCCTAGGGCGCAAAATAGCCTAGCACCGACCCTGCCTGCATGCATATATAAACAGCGAATGCACCAAATGTGAAGTATCACCATGAACATCAGATCGAAAGCAATAATTCTAGCACCAGACCTCCTGTGTAAATCTAAATTTGTAATCTATAAAGGCTTTTAAATTGTCAGCTATGGATAATTTAATATTCATAGTTTGCTGTCATTCCAGGGGTGTGAGCAATTTTCACACATTACATGTTTGTTATCTATTTACTTGGTGTAGCATCATCTTTTATATATTAACAAAATTTGGGTATTATATTGTGTTTGTGCACACTAAAATTCATTAAAATGTATTTTTTCCAAACAATTCCAAACAATTTGCATTTGAACACTGCTGCGCGAATACTGCGTGACACCATTTTATTTTCTAGGGCTACTGCTTAAAAATGTATAATGTTTGGGGGGTAGTTATTTTCTAGCAAAAAAATACTGATTTAGGAGAGAAATGTCAGAATAGGCTTGTTCTTCAAGTGGTTAAAATCACTTTTTATTTTTATCATAGATTTATTTTGTTTTTTTTTTAACTTTACAAAACAATTGTTTTATCTTGGTTTGTAATTCCATTGTATTTTTCATAAATGTTTTTGTAATAATAAAGTATCCACAAAGTAGTATTTTTCAAATTGAATAATTAGACATTTAGTGTATCTAAAGCCTATTCTATTTTGGATAAGGCAAGGAAGTGCTAGAACATCTTGTTTTTGGGACTGAAACTGGGAGAAACTCCAAAAAAAGTGAGTTCTTACTGGAACGCAGGTGAGGGAAATCTTCCAATGTGGACACTTGTTCTAATGACAATTAAGAGAGGATTTGCCTTCCTTTGTTTCTTAATTCCTGTCATGTCTTGAGAAAGAAATTGAAGGAAAATCTTCCTCAAAGGGACACAGCCAAAAAACCCCCCACAAACATATAAAACTTGATAGGAATTCTAACCATTGCCTTTGATAAAAAACAAAACAAAAAGTTGTATAATATTATTTTATGCTATTGAAAGAAGCAATATTAGGCTATATTTGTCCTCTCTTATTATGCATGTATGAGGGATGTTCAAGGCAAACCGGGACCAGGGGTGGACTGACCATTCGGGCACTGCCTGAAGGCCCAGGGTCAGTAGGGGGCCCCATGAGATGCCCCTGGTACCTTTCATTGGCTTTTTCATAGGCTTTTTTGGTTGTGGGTGAGGACACGGGGGCCCCATAACCCCCTATTGCCTGGGGGCTCCATGAGTTGTCAGTCCGCCCCTGACCGGGACTTTTAATTTTACAGGCATAAAAGGGAATGCTGGCATGACATAATACACGCAGTAGTAAGTGACAAGTGTGTCCTGTGTACCGATAGGCGGTGCACATGTCGCGGGCTGTTCCAGGGACTGTTAAGATGGCGAACAACAGTGTTAGTATGTGCATGGAACAGCTTGTGATGATGAAGTTTCTTGTGAATTAAGGAATTAAGGTGTAAAACCTGTGGATATATACAGAAGACTTCAAGCATAGTACAGTGATGAGACACCTAGCTGCTGTAAGACATTTGAATGGTGTAAACATTTCAAAGATGGCTGTACGTTTGTCAGCGACTATCCCAGCCGTGGTGGTTCCCAGCCCACAACAGTCATCCCTGTGAACATTCAGCATGTGAAAAACCTGATCCTGGATAATCGACACATAACCTGTCGTGAAATTGCACAAGAGCCAAATCTTTCTGTGAAAACAGTGAACACAATGATGATGAAGTGAAGCAGGCTGGCCTAGCTTGGTTCAGATGTACTGACAAATCTTTCTATGCCGAAGCTTTCCAGGCATTATTTAAGTTCTGAGATCAGTGTATAAATGTAGTGGGGGAGTGTGCAAAAAAATAAATGCAATTTCCACTCTTTGAAACTTGTTCTTTTATTAAATCAAATCAAGCTGGAACTTTTGAGTTTAACACCACTCGTAGTTATTCTAGATCTAATTACTTTATAAAGTCATCCTATTCATATATGGAGTGATAATTTGTTTCTTTTGCTTTCCTTTTACTTTTGTACTTTAAACCTTTATTTGTGATGCTGCTCATCCTCCCTAATGAAAAAAAAAGAAGAAATAAAACCCAAAATAATGGAAGAGAGTGTGCTTTCACTAACCGCTTTTTGCATATATTGTGCCAATGGCATTCGTCCCCTTATTCTCTCTGATAATCAGAGAACAAAGGGGTCAGTCAGTACCCCTCTTCTTATTTCTCCACCTGTAAAATGGATGATGATCACTTAGAGGAACATCAGCAGTGACATAAAACACAAAAGCAAATTTTAGATTTCTAATCATTTGATCAATTTTTTATTAAATGTTAAAGAGTACCTCTACTTTTGCTGATAAAAAAATCCCATCTGGGTGATCAATGATGTCACAGGGATTTTAGCAAGCCTTGCAGACTCTTGCCTATTTCTGCTGTAAATAAAAAGCGGTTCGTTTTATCATGATCTTTGGATACTGATTCTGAATGGGAGAAACTGGTTCATAAAAATCAGCTGGTGCACTCTTCATATTCTGCTGAAAAAAGTTGCCATGTCTGCATCCCTTTAGAAGTATTAATACCTTGTAGAGTATCTCACCAAAACGAAATTTCTATTGCAGGGAGTGCCTAAAAGTTGACCAAAAATCAGTGAGCCATTCACACAAGCAGGAAATTACTTTACTCGGGTCGTTCTGTGCAATTTACAGAACACACCTACATTGCCATATATCTCTGAATTTCAGTGGCTGCAGACTGAAAAGCAAAGATAGTTGGTAAAACAATAAATTACATTATATTACAATATATTTTTTAAGGTGTGCATGTTCCAGGACATTCTTAATGTTGTTGTAGCCTGCATCGAGTTCATCCCCAAGCGCAGGAGCATTTGTGTTTGCTGGTTCTTTGGCACATTTTGCTGGCTGAAGTTAAAAAGAGTGGGAAATTTGAGTAGAGAGTGAAAAACAGTTTTGCTTTTGTCTGCTGGTGACTGCTGGTGCTTGTAGTTGTTTATTCTTCTTTGGGGTCTTGCTAGCAGCTTTTACTTATTTAAATCACTTTTTCTGTAACTTTTTAAATAGAATTTGTTTTCCTTTCCTTCATTCAGTCTGCTAATTTAGGGGAGGGGTTAATTGGTCACAGGTGCTCCAGATGCTATATAACTTTCTGTAGAGCTCACTCTGAGCTTGCGCATTCTTGAGTTTGCCTGTATTTTGCTTGCTGGACCTTTGATCAAGTGAACATTTGATTAAGTGGAGTTAAAAAACTGGAGTGGAAAACAGGAGATTATAACAGGAGTCTACTAACCTGTAAGTGACATCTGAAATTTCCTATTAGTAAGAATAATATTGTAACTGGGATAATGAGTGCTAGCAGGGTTGAATGTTTTGTGCAGTGCACAGTGTGCAACAATGGAGCAACAGCTCCAGGATGGATACCGTTGTGACAGATGTCAGCAGGTTGCCCTTCTGGAAGCTGGCGTTAGAGATCTGGAGGAACAAGTTGCAACACTGGGCAGAACCAACAACCCTGAAAGGGGTCTCCTGCTCCCTGAGCAGGTAGATAATGGGATTGATGTGGAGGGGCTAGTCAAGATTATTAGGTAGGAAGATGGGTTACTGCAACGAGAGAGAGTGGTAGGGGCTCACAGAAAAGGAAGGCAAGCCCTGGGTTTGAGCACCCAAACAGATTTGTCAAGTTGGTTGAAGATGTGGGGGTGTCAAGCTCTGGGTGGCAGCCCTGGATGTCACTGCTATCCCTAACAGCTGGGTGGGCAGACCATCTGGGAGGGGTGGTAAGGGTAGTGCAGGAAGGTCTAGACAGTTGGTGGTAATAGGGGATTCTATAATCAGAAGGACTGATAGAATAATTTGTCATCAGGATCGCCTCAACCGAATGGTTTGCTGTCTCCTTGGTGCCAGGGTTCGGCATGTGGTGGACCAGGTCAATAAATTACTGGGAGGGGCTGAGCATGACCCAGCTGACTTGGTCCATGTTGGAACCAGGGACAGAATACATGGAAGGTGGAGGCTCCTTAAGCTAGAGATGGTCTGCACCTAAATGGAAGGGGGTCTGCTGTGTTGGGGGAGAGGTTTATGGGATGGCTGGAAGAGTATTTAAACTAGGATCGAGGGGGAGGGAGAATTAGATTATAACGGGGTAGACAGATCAGACAGGGGTCAGTCCTTACAGGTGGGTGCAATGGGGAAAGATGGGGGGAGGGCTATGGTAGATAATAAGAAGGTTCCCATGTTACAAACAACCATTGGAATTGGTACCATTTGTATGAAAATAAAAAATATGCAAAATACATGTGCAGAATGTGACAATGAATAAAGTGTTTGTTCACCAATGCCAGAAGTCTGCCAAGCAAAATAGGTGAGTTGGAAGCTTTGGTGTATGAAGAGAACTATGATTTAATTGTTATTGCTGAATCTTGGCTCCATTCTTCACATAACTGGGCCATTCATATTCCTGGCTATGCTCTCTTTCGGACAGACAGGATAAAAAGGAAAGGTGGTGGTGTCTGTCTGTATGTGAGAAGTGATCTCAGAGCAAGTGTGAAGGAGGACCTAGTTGATGGAGAGTGTGATGAGGCTGAAGCATTATGGGTGGAACTGCACATGGGGGTGCGTATTACAAAGATAATTGTTGAAGTTTGTTATAGGCCACCCAGTGTTAATGAGCAGGTAGAGACTCAGGGCTAGGACAGTGATAATAATGGGGTATTTTAACTACCTGAAAATTGACTGCAGTAATTGCACTGCAGAAACAGTTAAAGGGCAAAAATGTATAAACCTACTACAGGACAATTTTATGGTACAGTTCATAGAGGCCCCAACTAGGAATCATGCTCTGCTGGACCTGATAATCTCAAATCATGCAGAGCTCATTACTAATGTCCATATAAAAGAACATCTGGGTAGCAGTGACCATAACATGATTTAATTTATTGTTGGCTGTAAAAAACAAGCACGCACGGGAAAAATAAAACCGCTCAACTTTAAGAGAGCTAATTTTCCAAGGCTGAGAGTTGCTCTCCAAGACTTAGACTGGGAGGGAATATTGACATCAATGAACACAACACAGAAATGGGAATTCTTCAAAAAGACTGTATGTGAACACTCTGCAAAATATACTCCCATGGGCAACAAGATTAAAAGGCTAAAATCAAACCTATGTGGCTTACAGCCAAAGTTAAAAAAGCTATAAATAATAAGAAAAGAGCTTTTTTTAAATATAAAAATGAAGGAATTGCTATCATCATTAAACATTACAAAGAATATGGGAGAATTTATAAAAAAGGAAATCAAGATAAAAATTGAAAACGAACAACAGATTGCAAAATATAGCAGGACAAACCCACAAAAATTCTTCAAATATATTAATAATAAAAAGGTCTGGTCCGAGCATGTAGACCCTTTACAAAATAATCCAGAGTGGATGACTGGAGAGAAAGAGAAGGCAAATTGATTAAATACCTTCTTCAGCTCTGTGTATGCAAGGGAGCAAGGGGGAGCTCTTGTCCACATTAAATATTACCACCCTCAATTATAGTGATCAATAGCAGCGCATTTCATATATAACACATTAAACCCTATTTAACAATCCCATGTATAATTTTCTGTCTTCATTGACATTCCTGCAATGCAAACATAATGTGCACAAAATTAAAAATAAAAATAATGAAAAAATGTGACTTCAAACTATAGTGATGTTCCCAAAAATATATACGATATAAATAATAAGTCCCGTGATGAAAAAATAAATAAATGAAAGTCCAAAAAATATTCTTCCACAATGTGAGTCCTCTTTAACTGTGATTCCAAGTGAAAAAATATAATATATATATATACGTTGAACCATGTGCTGTGCCCGTCATACACTCCCTCTCAGGTGTGCACTCACCAAAACATAGCCTTTAATCAGCCTTATCACATAGATATCCAGTTGTTGAGACCAAGAGGTTCCTCCAAGAATCATTCTTAACATGAATAGTTGCCAGGATCATAGTAAATACTCTTCTCCATAGTTACATAGAAAGAAAAAAAATTTGCTCCAATCATGTATTACCCAAGGTAAACAACTTTAATAAGCCAAATATTGCACTTACAGCAATTAAAACTTCAATAAGCCTTTAAAACATAGCATTTAGTAAATAAGTAAGAAGTTTGGTTAGCTTCATTGGGCGCGATTTAGTGATGTTCATGATCAATATATTGATCTGTAGAAACACTATACTAGTAATGGCGGTGATCAGCGACCTATCGCATGAGTGCGATAGTGTGCGGGCAATCTAATGCTAGCTGACCCTCGCTGAGAGGGGCGGTTACAGATCCTGACACTATCTGATGTCGCTAATGTCAGTAATACAGTGATCAGTGAAAATTTCTATACACTGACACTGTACTAATGGCACTGACTGGTTGACGGGGTGAACAAAGGGTTAAAAGGGGCAATCAAAGTTTAAATGTGCTAATCTAACATGTGTGTAAAATGTAGTGCTTTTACTCACAATTTGATGTTCTCTCTTCTTTCCCGGGATCGACAGGTGGGGCAGAGGAGGGCACATGCATGTGCACGCACACCCGGAAATAGAAAATGGTGTAAGGGCATGTCGCTTTGCCCAGAGTCGATGCACATTATTTATTTTTTTAACATTATTATTATTTATGTTTTAACATTATTAGGTTTTTTTACTATTAAAAAAAAATAAACAACTTTCAACAGAATAGTGCAAAGTTACCATAGTAAAATTGTACTACTCTGGGGGGGGGGGGGGGGGGGTGATCAGGGATTTTTTTTTTTTTGCACTTTGCATTGCAGGAGCGATAACGATTATTACTGCTCTGCAATGCAATGCAATGCTTGCTTTGAACTGTCATGAATGGGTTAAGTTCATGAAACTTAAAAATTCAGTGATCTGTGATTGTCTCTAGCTGGACACATGGTACAGGGTGCTGTGATTGGCCCCATGTACCATGTGAGGGGATTCTGGAACACTGACAAGAGCAACGAGAACTCTTTGCTTAAGCACTCTTTGCAGTGTACTGAAGACATTTGAATCTAGTGCTGAATGATGTGTTAGGCACCTTATAATGTGCCTGCAGGGCTAGCAGTTTTATATTGGGGAAGAGTGGAAGCTAAATGGGAGCTGTTAATCACATATTACAATAACAATGTCTCCTCAATGTATTTTCAGTAATAAAATATCCAATACATGAGTGTTTTCTTTTTTAAAAACATCCTTCTCATAAAATAAATTTAGGTAATTTTTAACCCAGTCAAACTGTTTCCTGTTGGTTTTTATAGCTTAGAATGGACCTTGAAGATATATGGATATTGGATATTTGAGCAGAAATCTCACGAAAATGTTCTCATTTATCATTGAAAGATGGTGACAGCTATCTGCAGCAATTCATCATTATAGAGTGAGTGGCAGGCACTGTTACAAACAAAACCCTTGAAAACACTTGCATCAGAGAAATGTTTTATTTATCATGTTAATGGGACCAATGAAGGTTTGAAGCTGATTTTAACTCTTTAGGGGAATATCAGAGTGCCCATTACAAAAGAATAGCATTGAATTTAAGATAATGTGCTACCACCTTCATCACCCTAATTGGACAGATCCCTAGCTCAAATCATGCCATCATGCTCCACTAAGAACTCAGATCAGTTCACTCATCCCTATTCAGGATGTTCAACCCCTAAGTCCTCATGCACACTGGACATTTTTACAGCTGCTGGTTTTGGCTTTTGGACATTTTTTCTACAGCTAGTAAACTCCCCAGTATGTTTTCCAACGTGTCCATGCACACATAGGCTTTAATCAGCATTTTTTGGAAGGGGTGTTTTTTAGCTGGGAAAAAAGCCTAGAACTAGTGGGTTTCTAGAGGAGTTTTTTAGCTGCAAAAATGTTATTTATATATTTTTTGTGTAAAAAATGAAAACACTACACTAATGCAAAAATGCTAAATGGTGAAAAACTTTTTTAACGTGACTTTATAAAGCTAATGCTACCAGCATGATTAAAACGCCCAGTGTACATGGATCCTAAAAGTCATTCTTTAAAAGTAAACACTATTTTGATATTAAAATAATTCCTATCAGAGCTCAAAAAGCAGCAATTAAAATTATAAAGAGTAACAACTAGCAAGCTATGAAATCACCTTGACAAGATTTTGCTTTATAAATCAGTACAAACAGCACTTCACACTGATGCGACTTCAGGTGCGAAATGCGATTTACAAATTGTACCTGAAGATGTATCTAATGTATTTCTATAGCACTGTCTTAATCAGTGCAATCTGAAGTAGTGCAATTTCAAAAATAGTTCCTGTACTACTTTTTTCTGATTTCATTGTGACTTGCATTGACTTCTGTTAAATGAAGTTGCAAGACAGTGAAATTGGAGGTACAAGTCGCAATGATCTGCAGTTGTGAAACTGCGCTAATTCAAGTGACGTTGTGCGATTTCAAAATTGCATTCAGTGAGAATTAGGTCTTAACCACCAGCACACATTTCAGGAGCATTGGCCCCCGTCATCTGACCTGTACTACAGAAATAATTATACCCCTGTAAAATATATATCAACATTTCTCAAAGTTTAACTGGTTTACCTCCGCCCTGTAGCAGGATTACTGCTACAGGGCGGACTCTCTGCACATACTCGCTGCATATATATATATATGTATGTGATTTGCGCTCCCGTAGAGATTGCGGGCTGGAGGTGTGCGCGTCAGTGCAGTGATTTGGAGCCTGACCGATCAATCAGCAGATTCAGCTTGGCCTGGATCTGCTGATTGATCCTTGCCTTATCACAGATCTTCCTGTATCTGTGTTTACATTTACACAGGTACAGGAAATGATGCAATCTTCTCTCCCTGGGCACATTCCATTCCAGAGAGAAGAAAGCAGATCTATGTGAGTAAAAACAGCATGCCTTTACAGTAAAAGCACAGCTAGATCACATTTAACCCCCTGATCACCCCCCCAGTTAACCCCTTCACTGCCCTGTCACCAGAGTCATTAGTACAGTGTACAGATTTTTTTTACTGATCACTGTATTAGTGCCACCGGCAACTTCAGATAGCATTAGCGTCAGTTAACGTCCCTCCCAGATAGTGTCAGATTGCCCGCCACTACATCAGTCATCACATTTAACCCTTTGATTGCCAGGAACATGCTCACATACACAATAAATCTCAGTTTCTAGTATAATGTCTGAATCGATCAATATCTTTGATCAGATCAGAACTATACCAGCGTTCAAAAAAGTATAGTGCCCCCAAAAATGCAGCATTAGCAGGATCAGCCCCACCACCTGCCAATACCTGCATTTAGCCCCTACACTAAACCCCCCTTTTCCCCCAGCAAGTGCAGTGTCAGTAGATCACTATCACTTGATACATTGCACACAAAACCACAGTGTTCGCAGAATCAGGCCTGATCTCTGCTAGCACTTGCAGGTACATTTTTTTGTAGCAGTTCAAGCAGTTCCTGACAACCAGGTGCTCTTTTTTTCGTGAGTCGAAATAGGTACCTATAGATTTAGTGGCCAAAATGTCCAACTAAAGGTATTCTAGTGAAGAGGCTTGTCATATGAGAGTGAACGGGAAGCCTTGCTGACAGAATCTGCCTCAGAATGCGAACCTGTAGACAGTAGCGGTACCCTGACAGATAGCTCAGACGATGAAGTATAGGTCCCTGCTAATTTCAGGCGTACCTGACCCTGTTTCCAGGTTGCCAAGGTGGTATAATTGCATGATGATTCTCATATGCAGCAGACTGCCAGTGCCGCTCTAGCTTTTGGTGAACTGGCGGGCACCAGTGGCCTAGTACATCCTGGTCTTATACATACCAGCACTGTAGTATCACTTGGTGACATGGCGAGTCCCATAAGTGCAGTACAAGCAGGTGCAGTGGATAGCACAAGTAATGTCCCACAGCCACCAAGAATTCAAACACAGGCCTGTAGAGCCCATAGTGCCCTTCCAGATGTGCTTGCAAATCCTGATTGGCAGCCCACAAATTCTGCAGCACTTGTACTTTCCCCATTCACTGCCCAACCCGGAATTCAGATGGAAACAGCAAATTTAACTACTCCCCTTGATTTTTTGGAGTTGTTTTTCACAAAAAATCTATATGGATTAATTGTGGATCAAAGCAATTTAAATGCCTAACAATTTATTGCTGCCAACCCAAATTCAAACCTTGCCAGACCATTTGCATGAAAACCTATTATCACGTTTTTTTGGGCCTAACCCTCAACATGGGCATTACTAAAAAAAAATTATTTGCGGTTGTATTGGTCCACAGACCCGATTCATTATGTTCCCTGCTGCAGGCATAGATATGAGAATGCAATGCGATTTATGCATTTCAATGACAATACACTCTGTTGTCCTTGGGTTGACCCTGAATTTGACCAGCTCCACAAAATTCGGCCCCTTGTAAACCACCTTAACCAGAAATTTGCAGCTGTCTATACTCTCCAGCAATACATATAAAAGTGATGCAGCCCTAAAAATAAAAAATTAATCCATAAATAATATACATAAAATACTAGAAATAAATGTATATTTAACAAAATAACAAATGACCCAAATCCACAAGGGGATATAAAGGAGACCGTGACCCTTAGCAAACAAATAGCAGTGGCTTAGTGCAACATAAAGTGTCCACAGTTCATATTTCTAAGACGTGCAGGTGAATCACAGCACACTCCAAACGTGATCCCAGGCAGTCTGGCTGCAATGGCCTCTCACCTCCACTCTATAACCCCACAGGGCCACAAAGCATAATGTAGATCACCTCTGGATCCCTCAAGCCAGTAGCTCCTCAGATTAAATGGCATGGGCAGTCATCACATGAACATGAACAATATTCAGCCAGACCAGTGGGCAAACGGAATGCACCCTCCTCAGATGTCAGAAGCTCATATGCTCATAAGTGAGGAAAGAAACACAATCCTCATAGTGTATTACTGCTTTTAATGGCAAATAGGCAACAATAAGCCAAGAAAAAGGAGATGTATACACTTACATAACAACAGCCTGTTTCCAGATAGTTTCAATGAGCTGGGTGTACAGCATGATCAAAAGGTGTTCCAAGATGGCGTCACGCCGGAAGTACGTCACCACGCTATTGCCGTCGACGCGTTGCGTCACGTAACTCGTGACTTTGTCAGGACAGCGTGATTGGCCAACAGTACTTCCTTATAAAGGCCGGGAACCGCACCAAGCAAAAATGATGGGCGGTGCAATCGTGGCCATATTTTCGTACTTCAATGTACACAAACATTCTCCTATTGGATATAATACTCACAATAGGGCAAAAAAACTTTAAGGTTGGAAATGAACCAGGCAACTAATACATACCAATACAAGGCATGTTAATCATGAAAAAAACCATAAAAATAAATGCGAAAAACCACATACTTAAATAGAAAAAATATAAGGATAAAATCTTAAACGCATGTCCATACAAGCATGACATGCCCTATTTTTATAAAATATAATAATTTGTAGAAAAATAAGAAAATATATATATATATAAAGGGGAAATCACCAATAGAAGGGTAAATTACAATATATAATAAAAAAATACCATGAAAGAATAAAAATAAAAATTAGAATAAATAGCTCCCTTGTAATCATGCATGAACTCTCACTTCCAATACTTTAACAAAATAAACCAGCATAGGAAATTTATCGATCACTGATGAAACAGTTCAAATCGAACTCAATATTAAGTCCCATAGGGGCAAAAGTATCCATCAGAAAAATATATTTAGATTCCGCCTGACTCAAAGACCTCACTTTATGGGTCCCTCTCCAGTGTTTCTTAAATTTTTCGACTCCCCAAAATCTAAGACTAGAGGGATCTCGATTATGGCAAAGCCGGAAATGGTTAGATGGACTATGTTTCGGAAAACCCTTCTTTATATTTTGGACATGTTCTCTCATCCGGACCCACAAAGGCCTTTTTGTCCGTCCCACATATTGCAGGCCACATCCGCATTGGAGGACATACACGACCCCCTCCGCCCTACAAGATATAAAATCTTTAATCTGAAAGGCCCTTCCATTGCTAGTAGCTGTAAAAGAACTCAATCTCGGGTTCAAACCCTTTGTGGCCCTACAGGCATAGCATATTTTGCACGGGAAAAACCCTTTCTGATCAAGAAACGTAACTTTCAAACTCTTAATGGGGGGGTCTAGCACGTTACGGACCAATTTAGACCTAAGAGAAGGAGCCTTCCTATATATAAATTTAGGTGTTAAGGGTAACAATTTTGAAAGGATAGGATCCAGCAAAACATCTGTGCCAATGAGTTCCTAATTAGTTTTTCTGGGCACCTTGCATTCAAACAATTTCTTCCCAGCAAGCGTGCCAGATGTGGGGTCAAAATGTATAAGACTTGTGAGAAAGCAACAGGCTATACATGTACGTTTTGGATTTACATTTATACAATCTTGGAATTGGCACATGTGGCACCATGCGACCTAATCACAGGGGCTTCCCCCAATGGCTTGTAAATACCCATCTTAGAAAAGGGGAAAAAGCCTGTTTGAAAAATTATGAATTGCTCACAGAGAAGAGGAAGGACAAATGGGATGTTTTCATCCTCTCTTTCAATCATGCTGGCACGACCATCCAAATTTCCATGGCAGCTGGTGTTGTTGAGAAGCCCCTCTGTGTCCACGACTATAACCTTAACATGGTAGGGTTGGACTTCCATGACCAGATGATGAAGCCGTACTTAGTTTCCCATGAAGTCAGATGCTGGTACAAAAAAGTGTCTGTTTATTTCAGTTGGCTCTATATAACGCTTTTGTGCTTTACAAAGCAACTGCACGTAGTGGATCCTTCCTAAAATTCAAGGAAGAGATCATCATGGCCCTTTTGTATCCAGAAGGTTCTGTGGCCCAAACCCCCAACCCAGATGCAGATAGCCAGCTGCATGAGAGGTATTTTCCCGATGCCATTCCTGGTACCCCAACCCAGAAGACAACCCAAAAAAGATGTTGTGTCTGTAACAGACACAGAATTAGGTGTGACAACTACTATTTTTGCCCCTCCTGTCCTGGCCAACATGGTCTCTGCCTCAAGGACTGCATCCGTTGCTATCATACACTAGTGGACTATTAGTATAGGGTACAGCATAGCACAATCTAGGGTACACATTTACACAGGGTCTCAAAAGAAATTAGGTTGTCAAGAAACTGGCTATCACACTTTGAGAGACCCTAACATCTGGAAGTTAAAAAAAAAATAAAAACACAAAAATTGTTGTTGTTTTATTGTTGTCGAGTCACTGTTCTACTGTTACAGTTTTACTGTTACTGATTTATTGTTAACTATTGCTGTTTTCTTTGCAGGAATGCCATTCAGCTGCAGCACTAATCTGTTTATTCTTACAGCAACAGGGTTTTGCTCTCAGAATATACATAAGTGTGTGCAGCACTGTTGGATGAGATTTTTCATCCGCAGTTAAAAAAGAGCATATATGCCCAAGTGGGTGGATGACCCCTATGCTTTGGCATATATTTAAAAAACATTTTGGGGCAGATTTCTTCATCCACATTGATCAATTTGAATAGAGGAATCTGTTATGTACTTTTTTTTTTATTCAGCCCACAGGCTACATGAAAAAAAAGAACATAGCATATATACCCACCAAGGACCAGCGACATACTGATACATCACTAGACTTTGAGTTGTCATACCAGGATGATGCCTGCAGCTGCAGGCATCATCCTGGTATTGTTTTTTTCAGCTGGTGATTGGCTTTCATGTAAAAGCAAACCTAGTGGCTAATTAGCTGCCTTCCACAGCTTTCTCGAGCAGTCTTGTGCCATCGGGGGAACCTGAGAATTTCCTAGCAAAAAATACAGTTTTTTCATGGGAACAAAAAGTGTCAGAAAAGGCTTGGTCTTCAGGGGGTTAGAAGAGTGAGTGATATGTGGCATAAACCTCTAATGCTGAGCATAAAATGCCCACCCCCCCCAATGACCCATTTTTTGGAAAGTAGACATCCCAAACTATTTGCTGAAAGGCATGTTGAGTCAATGGAAGAATGTATTTTTTTTTTTACTGCAGGTTTTTGGAAAATTAGAACATTTTTTTGTCACTTAAATGATATATTGCTCACACCTGCCATGGGTATATGTGGAATTACTCCCCAAAATACATGCTGCTAGTTCTCCTAAGTATGGGGATACCATATGTGAGAGACTTTTTGGAAGTCTAGCCGCATACAGGACCCCAAAATCCAATAATCACCTTTAGGCTTTTATAGAACTTTATTTCCTCATTACACTTCCTGACTACCTATCACAGTTTTGGAGGCCCTGAAATGCCAGAATAGTACAACCCCCCCCCTTCCCCAATGACCCCTTTTTGGAAAGTAGACACCCCAAGGAATTTGATAAGAATTATGGTGAGTATTTTTCAAATCTCGTTTGTTGCCACAAGTTTTTGGAAAATGAAGAAAGAAAACGAAAACATATTTTTTTCTTTTCTTTTTTTGATTTTTTTAAAACCTTGCGAGAAAAAATCAGATCTGTAAAATTCTCACCATGCCTATTTTTGGGGAGTTTGGTGCTATCCTGGCATTTCAGGGCCTCTGAAACTGTGATAGGTAGTGAGGAAGTGAAATGAGGACATTACACACCTTCAGGCTTTCGAAGTGGTCATTGGATTTCGGGCTTCTGTATGTGGCTAGGCTTCCACATGTGGTATCTCCATACTCGGTAGAAGTAGCAGAATGTATTTTGGGGTGTAATTCCACATATACACATGGCTTGTGTGAGCAATATATAATTTAAGTGACAACTTTGTGGTAAAAAAAAACATTTTTAATTTTCCAAAAACTTGTGGTAATAGTATTCCATTGACTCAACATGCCTCTTAGCAAATAGTCTGAGGTGTCTAATTTCCAAAAAGGGGTCTTTTGTGGGGGAGTTGTGTTATCCTGGAAGTTCAGAGCCTCTGAAACTGTGATAGGTGATGAGGAAGTGAAATGAGGAATTTACGCACCATGAGGCTTTCAAAGGGGTCATTGGATTTCGGGCTCCTGTATGTGGCTAGGCTCCCAAAAAGTTCTCACACATGTAGTATCCCCATACTCAGGAGGAGTAGCAGAATAGCATTTTGGGGTGTAACTCCAAATATACCCATGGCATGTGTGAGAAATATACCATTTAAATGACAACTTTGTGTAAAAAAAGAAAAAGAAAAATGTAATTTTCCAGAAACTTGAGAAAAAAATAAATCTTCCATGGACTCAACATGCCTCTCTGTGGATAGCTTAGGGTGTCTACTTTCTGAAAAGGGGTCATTTTGGGGTGTTTGTACTGCCCTGGCATTTTAACACCTCAAAAAATGTGATAGGCAGTCAAAAAGTAAAAGCTGTGTAAATTCAAGTATCTATATCATAGTTTGTAGACACTATAAGGTTCACACAAACCAATGAATATGCAGTTATTTGTATTTTTTTTTACCAAAGACATGTAGCAAAATACATTTTGGCCTAAATTTATGATAACAATTTAGTTTATTGGATATTTTTTATGACAGAAATGAGAAAATATCATTTTTTTTTTCAAAATGTTGGCCTTTTTTTGTTTATAGTGCAAAAAATGAAAAACCCAGAGGTGATCAAATACCACCAAAAGAAATCTCAGTAAAAAAAAAAAAGACAGTATTGCATGACTGCACAATTGTCAGTTAAACTAATGCAGCGATGTATAGCAAATAATGGCGTAAATTGCAGTATCTATACCTTAGTTTGTAGACGCAATAACTTTCACACAAAGCAACTAATATATTTTTTTTTTCTTTACAAAAGACATGTAACAGAATGCATTTTGGTCTAAATGTATGACTAACTTTTAGTTTACTATATATTTTGTATAGCCAAAAGTAAAAAAATATAGTTTTTTTGTCAAAATGTTCTGGCTTTTTTTGTTTATAGTGCAAAAAATAAAAAACCCAGTGTTGATCAAATACCGCCAAAAGAAAGCTCTATTTATGAAAAAAAGGACATAAATTACATTTGAGTACAGCATTGCATGTCCGCGCAATTACCAGTTGAAATACCAGTTGTAACGCTAACCTGATTACCTATAGGGGGCTTTTAAGCCATCAATAGAAAAATTTAGGGTACTGAAGTTTGTCGCCATTTCACAGGCGCACACAAATTTAAGTTTTGACATGTTGGGTATCTATTTACTTAGTGCAACCTTATCTTTTACATTTTACACAAAAATTGGGTAATTTATTACATTTGCAGGCCCTAAAATTAACTTTAGTGTATTTTTTACTGGCATTTTGCATTTCCTAGACCTTTGCAGTATCATCATGTGACATAAAATTTGGAACTACCACTATTTTAAGGTGTCTGCTTTCAGAAAATATATTTGGGGATTTATGCAACCTTCAAGCCTGAAATTATTTTTTTAAACATTAGTGCAAAAGATGCAAAAAACAGCTCTGAGAGCGAAAGGGTTAAAGAGTGTCTATGGTCAAAATGTAAAATCATATATTTAGTTCCACATTGTATTCCAACTATTTCTAGCCTACTCCTATCAATCTGGACAACCTGACGTTTCTAAGTTTACTTTGTGAAAACTCATCTACATTTATTTCTTTGAATTGTGACACATATTCCCTATGCCCTGTGAGTAGGCACTGCTGTATCACACATTTCAGTCTGCCTTCTGAACTACAGAGGTGCTGAGAGGAGGAGTTTAAGGAGGCGGAGTCAGTACAGGAATAACTGCTTGCAGACAGCAAGGTACCACGGGATATGTAGTCCTTAGAAATTGATAGTAAAGAGCTGACGAGAAGCTGCAAAGCATGCAGGAAATACAGGAAGCTGTGGAAAGAGATGCCCAGCAGTTAGGCAGAACTCACAACATGAAATTAGATCTTTCAGGTAAGTTTATATTGGATTGTCAAATACATCTGTTGTTTGTATTGCTATTACAATGATGATGTTCAAAAATGGAAAATGTTTTCTGTGAGCTCCATTAAAGTGTTTCAACACCAAAAAACAAAGATGTAAAATGCTGCAGCTTACCAGTCCTTAGATGTGGTAGCTGTATGGATTTTCTTTTTCAATACGAATTTTGTCTGTACTTGCAGATAATGTGCTTAGTCTGAAAAAAGAAAACAAACGCAGCCACCACATTAAAGGATTAGTAAGCTAAAACATATTACATTTCTCCTACATATTTGAGCTGGGTCAGTGATTCAAAGTACTGAAGCCAGATGGTCAGCATAAGAAGAGGGGTAAGTAGAATTGTTTCGGAAAAGGATTGGCAATATCAGACTCCATCTTTCTTTTTTGCATTGAACACACTATAAACAAAAGGCAACAGCCCCAACCGATAACTGGTCTTCGCAGCAAGGAGCACATGGAAGGGGTTGCATGTCAAACAACAACCAAGAAAAATTCCCAGCTCAACTTCCCAGCCAGCCTGCAACAAACCAAATTGTCCTGTCTAACAGTTCTCGTTAAAAACAGAGCTTTAGTTTGCAAACATTTGCATATACACGTATGAGCTGAAGAGCCTCTTCATGGCACCCTAGTATTATTTGCAGTCCTAACTCTATAAATTTGGAGAGCCTCCATAGTAGGAGCACATATATAATAATGGATAGATTGAGGGCAGGTATGCCTGGAGGGAGCCCACCCCTTCTTAAACGCACAGGGGCACACTGGACACCCAGCAAATAGCACAGTGGCAGTGAAGGTGTCCAGTGCGCCCCCCCACCAAATAACCAACGGTACCAACAATCAGCAACAGCCCCAATCTATAACTGGCCTTCGCAGCTAGGAGCACATGGAAGGGCGAGACATGTCAAACAACCTTGAAAACACTGCAGTTACCTTTTAGATTAGAAAAATAACAGCCACACACCTTACCACAAATAATTTCTAAACTTAAAATAGCCATGCGCATCCATGGTTTTTGCTCATGTTGAATATCTGATTAAATATTTTACATATTTACTTTAATAACAAACGAAAAACATATTGCTCAGCATGGCGGTACTTTCCACCTTTTATTCCCCTGTGTTTGTAATGAGAGGAGCTTTGTGTAATGTGTGACCTCCCACGGGGTTTTTGCTATCCGTTACAAACCATTAAAACCATATTTGCTTACTAAGTAAACAATGGACTGTAGAATTAATGAAAAGCAATGTTCATTTTCTTCTAGTCCATAATATAATCAAATTTTTTTTCGTTTTTTTGTTAAGTGATAGTTTGAAATGGTTGTGTTATTGTGAAATATACTAGTATATTAGCACTGCTTGTGACCTAAATTGTTCTTTTTTTTTTCTAGGCAAGCTGTATGCCAAAAGGGCTGTGCACATTGAAATATCCGCAAGTTATACTTCCTAAGGGACAGTGGAAAACAGCCTGCCTTTCATAAGTTTCCAACGCAGTGCTTACTTGGAAATATAATAATACAGAATTCCTTGGGTAGAACTACTGCTGGGATTTTATTCTAGCTCAGGTTTAGAGACATCAAGCAACTATTCTACAGTCTAGGAAATGATCTTGCGTTCTTTTAAGACAATGCAACCACATTCAAAGACACTAAATACACATACATATTCTCTTATGTCGATTTTCTAAAACCCGTTGCCTTAGTATGGCTCCATCTGACTTATGTGGCTGTTAATCATGATGAAAGCATATTTAGGTTTCAGTTAAGGGATACATTACGTATAATTATCACTATAGCTCATGATATATGATGCAAATTAGAAAACTATATTGTTATTTAACAGCTGTTAAGTGCTGGTGATTAAAGGCGATGAAGTGGCAGAGCTCAGCAGATATTCAGCGCTGAGCCTATCTAGACTTCATTATGCAAGAGAGTGCATATTGAGGCAAGTGGTGTTATGTAGTAAAAGAAAAATTGTTACATGATCAAATAGTGTATGATCTAAGGACTAAAATTCCTTTAAGTTAAACTGCATTTTCTTTGCTTTTTATTACCCTGAAGAATATGACAGAACTGCAGAAATAGATGCTGTAAAAAACTGTTACAATTAGTAAAACAAAATAGCAGACATTGCTGCACTGGAATGGGCTTTCTATCTTAAAATGGAACTTTGGTCAGAAAATTAAGTCTACTAGATCACTTCAGGCTGACCCCTTTTGCAGGTATAACATTACAGGTATTACTGCATGTAAAACATTAAGAATAAGTGCCTATACTATTTAAAATCCAAAATCTCACCCTGCTCTGCACATGCTCATTTGCTCTCTATTTTTCGGCACTGTGCCTAGAATGTAGAGGCACAAGAGGCTCTGGGCTTCGGCAAAATGGTAGCTTCCAGAACGAAGCAACAGGAACAATGCTGGCGCAATTTACAGCACACACTAGTGTTGGTAGCATAATGTGCAATGTGTGTTCCTTGCTAGAGAACATTATTTTTTATCAAGTTGTTAAACTGACATTTCCGCTTTAACTGACATGTCATGTCTGAATAGAAGAGGCGGGCGGAAATTGAGGGTTGAGCCATTCAATTTTGTGGGTAAATCTAAGCTTGTCAGCATGAGCAGTATGGTTTTTTTTTTCAGTAAAACAAAAAAGGATAGCTGTAAAACATATGAAAAGATGTGTGGGGCTCCACCTTCTGGCTGAAGAATATGAATAATTCATATTTTGAATGGTCTAAGGTTATTGTTGTGTACTCCAAGGTTCAGTATCGGGACCCTTATTTTTACCTATTTATAAATGATATAGAGTTTACAATTAAAGTACCATTTCTGTATTTGCAGATGACACCAAGCAGTGCAGTGGAATAACATCCTTACACGGTGTCTCCAACTTACAAGCTGACCTCAATGTATTATTTAATCAGGCAACTGGCTGGCAAATGATGTGTAATGTACAGAAATGTAAAGTTATGCACTTGGGGGCTAAAAACATACATGCATCATACATTCTAGAAGGAATACAACTGGGCAGTTAATGGTTGAGAAGGATCTGGGTGTTCTGGTAAATCATAGATGTAGTAAGAAGTGCACATGCGCATAGGTGGGTGGCCCATAATCGCGCATTCCTGTGCACGAAAACACACCGGCACACGCAGGGAGCACTAATTGCTGATACTCAGTGGTCTTTATAAGGACTGCAATTCTGCTCAGTGATTGCTGGATTAGCCTTAGCCCCTCCCATTCCTGTGTTCCTGAGTTTACTACTGATTACCCATTACCGACTCGGCTTGATCCTGACCTTGTTCCTGTCTGCTGCTCTGTCTATGACACTGGCTTGATCCTGACCTTGCTCCTGTCTGTTGCTCTGTGTATGACCCCGGCTTGATCCTGACCTTGCTCCTGTCTGCTGCTCTGTGTATGACCCCGGCTTGATCCTGACCTTGCTCCTGTCTGCTGCTCTGTGTATGAACCCAGAGCGATCCTGACCTTGCTCCTGTCTGCTGCTCTGTGTATGACCCCGGCTTGATCCTGACCTTGCTCCTGTCTGCTGCTCTGTGTATGACCCCGGCTTGATCCTGACCTTGCTCCTGTCTGCTGCTCTGTGTATCACCCCGGCTTCTTCCTGACCTTGCTCCTGTCTGCTGCTCTGCGTATGACCCCGGCTTGATCCTGACCTTGTTCCTGTCTGCTGCTCTGCGTATGACCCCGGCTTGATCCTGACCTTGCTCCTGTCTGCTGCTCTGTGTATGACCCCGGCTTGATCCTGACCTTGCTCCTGTCTGCTGCTCTGTGTATGACCCTGGCTTGTTCCTGACCTTGCTCCTGTCTGCTGCTCTGTGTATCACCTCGGCTTCTTCCTGACCTTGCTCCTGTCTGCTGCTCTGCGTATGACCCCGGCTTGATCCTGACCTTGTTCCTGTCTGCTGCTCTGCGTATGACCCCGGCTTGATCCTGACCTTGCTCCTGTCTGCTGCTCTGCGTATGACCCCGGCTTGATCCTGACCTTGTTCCTGTCTGCTGCTCTGCGTATGACCTCAGCTTGATCCTGACCTTGCTCCTGTCTGCTGCTCTGCGTATGACCCCGGCTTGATCCTGACCTTGCTCCTGTCTGCTGCTCTGCGTATGACCCCGGCTTGATTCTGACCTTGCTCCTGTCTGCTGCTCTGCGTATGACCCCGGCTTTATCCTGACCTTGTTCCTGTCTGCTGCTCTGCGTATGACCCGGCTTGATCCTGACCTTGCTCATGTCTGCTGCTCTGCGTATGACCCCGGCTTGATCCTGATCTTGCTGCTGTCTGCTGCTCTGCGTATGACCCAGGCTTGATCCTGACCTTGCTCCTGTCTGCTGCTCTGCGTATGACCCCGGCTTTATCCTGACCTTGCTCCTGTCTGCTGCTGCTCTGTGTATGACCCTGGCTTGATCCTAATGTTGCTCTTGTCTGCTGGTCCATATTGATCCTGGCTCTGGCTTCTGATTATTCTACCCATTTGCCTTTGCGGCTGTCAGCTTGTAGTTCTCAATGAACTACCATGGCGCTCTTGAACACTGTGCTAGTTCATTGTCTCTTCCTGTCCATGTGTATCTGCCTGCACGTATGATGTATGAGCAGACAAATACACTGACAAGTCTTCAGGAGTCCTGGCAACCGTGATCTGCTTTCTAGGTTCCAAGTAACAAAAAAAATAAATAAATGCACATTTTTTACCTGCAAATAGATGTGCATTTAATATTTTTTAAGAAGGTGAAGTTGTCCCTTAACCTCTACATGGGTTTCCTCACAGAAGGAGCTGTGAAAATGTGGAATAGGCTTCCTCAAGAATGGGTGAGCTCAGTAGACTTATTTTAATGTAATTGGTCACAGCAATCACATGATACAGGACTAATCAAAGTGTAAAAAAAAAACCCTGATCACCTCTCCAGAAAAATACAGTGTCACTATACTGCTCTGGTGACAATTTGTAAAAATAATTGTTTAAATAAAAGCAGTGTCATTATGTTGACATTGTATTGCTGTGGCGGTGATCATGTACAATGGCTAGCTGCTCTGATATAACTCTATGTCAGTACCACCAACCATTGTCTGTGATCACTGCCACAGCAGTACAATGTCACCAGACCAGTGCTACCAGTCAGTATTTCTAATCATCACCGCACCAGTCAGTGTCCCTAATCACCTCCACCCACTCAAAGTGTCCCTGATCGCTGTCACACCAGTCATATTGTAACCAATTACCACTACACCAGTCTACAGAGTCCCTGATCATCGCTACACCAGTCCCAGTGTCCCTGTTCACCACCATACCAGTCATGGTGTCACCATAAGGACTTGTTCACATGTACGATGCTGTCTAAAGAGTATTTGACAGGCAGTAAGAAGGTGTTGTATTGCCTTCTTACCACCTTCTTTAACCCCATGGATCCCACACAAGCACACCCATTCACTTGAATGGGTCACAATTGGCGGGCCTACTGTGAATATAATCCCTGGCACAGTTGATAAGCAAAGCATTGCAGCCTTGGCATGTATGCACCCCTAGATGCTTCCACTGAAGCTAAAGAGGGTAGCATTTGAGGGGAGAAAAAACTGCAGCTCAACCACAAGGTTTTAGGGCCTCCACCCCCACCTCCAGGATGGTGCAGCCAGTCACAGTTCTTTGATCACCACCACACCAGCCACACTGTCGACAGACCAGTGTAGCTAGAACCAGTGTTCATGATTGCCACCACACCAGTGCAACAAACAACAATTTTCCTGATCACCACCACACCAGTTCCAGTGTCACCAGACCAGTGCAGCCAGCAACAGTGTTAATGATCACTGCCACACCAATGCTGCCTCTGCCTGCCACCTAATAATTGATGGTGTGAATGAGTCAGTGGTGTCACTGAAAAGAAAAAATGTCCTTGTGATGGTGGTGTCACTGAGATGAAAAATGTCACTGAGTTGGTGGTATCACTGGAAGAAAAAATGTCCCTGAATCAGTGGTGTCAATGAAAGGAAAAAATGTCCCTGCATTAGTGGTGTTACTGAATAGAAAAAAATGCCCTAGCGTCAGTTGTGTCACTGAAAGAAAAAAAAGCACTAAAAATCATATATATATATTTTTTAAAGTTTGTTAGGTAACACTTTTGGACCTATTCTAAGGAACTTTTTTTCAAAGCAAATGTAGAAATGAAGTTGACACTGTAGCCACTTTTTTTCAATGAGGCAGTGACAATGGAGCTGCTGGAGCTTCCAGTGTGCCCCCCCCCCCTTGTCCCAGCCTTGCATGGAAGGGGTCTGTGTTGCTCTCCAGGAACCTATTTAAACACCCTCCTGAACAAGGCCTATATTATAACCATAATGTATTCCATATTGGACTGCATTTGACTCTGGTAACAACTACCATATAAAAGTATTATTTTACATATATTCTGTAGTGCCAGTTTTGGAGCTGACAGCATAGAGCTCAATTTGTCATTCAGATTGTCATTTCTTGTTATTCCTTGTATAGCCAAGAGTGTGACACATTGCACACACTGATAATGTTAATTGAAAGCAGCTACAACTGTACATTAATGTTAATTGCTGTTCTGCAGAGTGTTAATTTGATGGCAGGGCCCTTGCTACCCAACAGTTCCCATGTTCAGACATTAGGGACTGTCACCAATCAAGTGGACATTTTGATAAAGTGCCTTTGTTCTGGTCCATTTATTATAAATCTTCAATATTATCATGTTTTGTTATTCTGGTATAGCAATGCATAAACCTGCCTTCCTGACACTAAAAATCATATATTTTTTATAAAGTTTCGTAGGTAACACTTTAAACCTAATCTAAGCCACTTTTTACAAAGCAAATGTAGAAATTAAGTTGCTGTTACATATGTTTTTTTTTAATATATACAAATGGTAAGGGTGAACACACTTATGCAGCAAGGGAGAGGCTTCAGTTATTGTGCATTTTGAGTGTATGATAACAACCTAAAGAACAAAAAAAACTAGGGGTAAAAATGGAAGAGCTCTTGGCTCTCTAGCACTGAAAGGAAATAACTCAGATCTTCCAATAATGGCATTGCGCTTCAATGTGCCAATCACAATGCAGACGTTGGAGGACATTAGATAGATCCTAAATAAGCAGTAATATCTGATGTCATCACATTTATTGGGCCTTGTCCTGGATACCCTTCAGGCCAAGGCCTTCCTGCTCCAAGAGAAATTGACAAAGCTGCAGAGTCAGGTTCAGCAACTTCAATCTCACCATTTGTACTCAATGCAGAGCTGAGGTTGATCGTACCCACCTTTAAAGCAGTTTAATTTTATTAATTCTACTTAAGATAACTGCAATGGAACATTCTCATGGAAAGAAGATTCACTTGCATCCTTAAACCAAGTTTGTGGTGGCTGCTATCTCCAGTATGGTCAGCAGTGGTGTATTTAGGTTTTGTGCTGCCCTAGGCAACACAAAAATTGTGCCCCCCCCCAACAAGAGAGCGAGAGAGTTCAATGAGTGTGTGTGTGTGTATATATATATATTATTCTCTCTCTATCTTCTCCCTCTTACTCTTCCCTTTCTCTTCCTTCTCTCTCACTTTTCCCTCTCTCTCACTCTTCCCTCTCTTCTCTCTCTCACTCTTCCCTCTCTCACTCTTCCCTCTCGCTTCTCTCTACCTCTCTCTTCCCATATCTCTCTCACTCTTCCCTCTCTCTCTAACTCTCTCTAACTCTCTCTCTAACTCTCTCTCTAATTCTCTCTCTTCCCTCTCCCTCCCTCTCTTCCCTCTCACTCTTCCCTCTCTCCCTCTCTCTTCCCCCTCTCCCTCTCTCTCCCCCCTCTCTCTCTTCTCTCTCTCTTTCTCTCTCTCTCCCCTCTCTCTCTCACTCTTCCCTCTCTCCCTCTTTTCCCCCTCTCTCTCTTCCCTCTCTCTTTCTCTCTCTCTCACTCTGCCCTCTCTCTCTCTTCCCTATGATAGTCCCATACGATCTATCAGTCATCCTGTCTCATGTGGTGCATGGACGACAGGAGGGAGAGCCCAGAGAACACAGCACAGCTCAACTCCTTTGGGCTCTTTCCTCTCCGACACTTCTCCTCTCCCTGCTTCAAGCTTTCCCTTGGTTCCAGCTCTGAGTGTAGGCGGGGGAAAGAGCTCAGCAGCCACTCAGGAACACCAGTGCACCTCATCAGTCCAGCCAGGTCTGTCTTTCCCTCAAGCAGCAGAAAGACGGCGGGAGGGAGAGGGGGGAGAAACCGGCTTTCAGCTGCTGGAGGGAGAGATACACAGGGCATCGTTGTGAAACTGCTCTCCCCCACCACACCAATCCTCATACTGTCTGGGCCACCTACAGGAGTACCAGTGGTGCCCTGCATGGCTCAGTCTGCCGCTGCTCACCAAGTCCCTTCTTCTGGGGGGGCGGTGCCACCCCCCTAAAAATTGCCACCCTAGGCAAACTCCTTGTTTGTCTCATGGTAAATACACTGCTGGTGGTCAGTGGGCAGGTCTTATAGTCCCCTTTGGTTGGAAGATTGTCACAACAGATGTCAGTCTTCTGTGTTGGGAGGAGTTCTGAGAACTCTCTCAGTTCAGGGTTGTTTGTCTCCAGAGAACGTACACGTCCAATCAACATTTACTTCCTGTAGGGTTTATTATCAATTGTTAAAGCTTTATTTTCACTGGCTTGAGTCTACAGGGGTTTTCCCAATTGCCGTCTTGGTGGGCTCTGTTCTTTCCTTCAGCTGGGGGTAGAACAAAAATACCATCAAGGATTAGGTGTCTGCCCTGTCTGTTTTTTTTTCTTGAACCATCACTTTAGCTAAAAGAGTTTCTAAGTTATCAACATTATACTGTAGGGAGCCCCATATGCTTTTGCTATTGCCTAAAGAGGTGTATTCCATCAGGGTTTACATTTTGGCTGTTGCTTCCTTTGGGCGGATGGACTCCCTGTTTGTTGTTCCTGATGGTTGTAAAAAAGATTGTCTGGCTATCTTATCTAGTATTCATTATTATTATTATACAGTATTTATATAGCGCCAAAGGGTTTGCTCAGCGCTGTACAATAGCAAGGGGGACAGAACATGAGACAAGACAGAAACAATACAATACACGAGGGGTTCGAGGGCCCTGCTCTTTCGAGCTTATAATCTAGGAGAGAGGGGAAAGTGGTACAGGAGGAAATGGCTGTGGGGGATGGAGTGGTGGGAGGAGTGGAGGAGGTCAGTTGTTAGGTGAGGGTGGGGTAGGCTTCCCTGAAGAGGTGGGTTTTCAGGGTGCGCCTGAAGGTGAGGAGGGTAGGTGACAGTCAGATGGATTGGGGTAGGGAGTTCCAGAGGATGGGGGAAGGAGACCAGGGGACAAAAGAGAGTAGGAGGTCTTGTGAGAAGCGAAGGGCACAGGTAGGGTAGTATTTGGGTATCAGGTCGGTTAGGTAGTTTGGGGCGGCTTTGTGAATGGCTTTGTAGGTCAGAGTTATCAGTTTGAATTTGATGCGCTGGGCAATCGGGAGCCAGTGAAGGGATTGGCAGAGGGGGGTGGCAGATGTGGAGCGGTTGGTGAGGTGGATGAGTCTAGCCGCTGAGTTCAGGATAGACTGGAGTGGGGATAGCGTTTGTTTGGGTAGGCCAGTGAGAAGGGAGTTGCAGTAGTCCAGGCATGAGATGATGAGGGAGTGTACGAGTTGTTTAGTAGTGTCTGGGGTGAGGAATGTACATATCTTGGAGATGTTGCAGAGGTGGAGCCTGCGTGATCTTGATAGTAATAGGACGTGAAGTAGGAAGGAAAGGTTTGAGTCCAGGGTGACACCCAGGACTTTGGCATGTGGCATGGGAGTGATGGTGATATTGTTAGTAGTGATGGAGAGGATGGGGGGGGCGCACCAGGAGCTCGGTTTTGGACAGGTTTAATTTGAGGAAATGGAGCGACATTCAGTCTGATATGTTGTTCAGGAGGTGGGCGATGTGGGTGGAGAGTGAGGGGGTGAGGTGGGGGGTGGAGAGGTAAATTTGTGTGTCGTCAGGATAGAGGTAGTAATTGAAGCCGTGGGAGTGTATTAGTTTGCCAAGGGAGGAGGTGTAGATGGAGAAGAGGAGGGGTCCAAGGATGGAGCCTTAGGGGACTCCAACAGAGAGGGGGAGAGAGGGGGAGGTGACAGTGTTATAAGTGACGCTGATGGAGCGTTGGGATAGGTAGGAGGAGAACCAGGAGAGAGCAGCGCCCCTGATGCCAAGGGAGTGCAGTTTAGTAAGGAGGAGAGGGTGGTCGACTGTGTCGAAGGCCGCGGAGAGGTCAAGGAGCAGGAGGACAGAGTAATGGCCATTAGCTTTGGCGGTTATTCATAAGTGGATTTGTCAGGTTTTTGTGCAGGCCTATGAGTTGTGGGAGAAATGCCTTATTTTCCCATGAAAGTCCAATCCACTAGGAGGAGTGTTTGTTGTATTTTTATCACCATGCTTTGGTGTCACAGATTGTAAACTACAGCCTATTTTTCTGTAATTCCTTTTACTAAGTTTTCACAAGGTCGATGTATCTTTTTCTGCAGATGCTATTTTCAATCACAAAGTTCTGAAAGTGGCTCTTTAATGCCATTGGTTTCCTTTTGAATTGATCTTTTCTTGCTGAGCTGATTGCCTGTGTTGTTTGGATGTTTCAGTCCATCTATGGCCAGATTTAGTATACTTATTACTTTTGTTTATATGAAGAATTTAGTGCAGTGGACATGAAAATGTGATAAGAATGTGTTGGTTTCTTTTGGGGAGTTTATGAGAAATGGTTTTCCCCAAACAAGATATTGCGCTAAATCTGTAGGTAAATAAGAGAACCAAAAGCTTCGCTAATTAGAAGAGTGGGTTTGATGATAAAGTTGGCAGTGCCTCCACCTAGGACAGTGCCTCTGTGCACAGAGGGGATTCCCATCCTGGGAAATTATTCAGTAATCTGAACAAAACAATTGGGAGCAGAAGAACTACTACAACCAGCATATAAACATATAACATTGACCATATGTACATACAGTAGATGCTCACCAGTATAGAAATAATACAAGCTTTATTTAAGAGGAGATTAATCTCAGAAAATTAGAATATTGTGAAAAGGTGCAATATTCTCGGCTCAAAGTGTCCCACTCTAATCAGCTAATTAAGCTATAACACCTGCAAAGGGTTCCTGAGCCTTTAAATGGTCTCTCAGTCTGGTTCAGTAGGAATCACAATTAGAGATGAGCGAATCAAAGTAGGCGAAGTGGAATTCGAGTCGAATATTGGAAAATTTCCCGAATCCGAAAAATAGCCTACTTCGGACGCGCGAATCGAAATTTTTCCTAAAATGGCGGCGGACATGTGCGGCGACGGAGCGGGGATGTCTGGGAAGGCGCGCAGACAAGGCGCGCTGACCCATAATGCATTCCTTAATGACATGTGATTGCATTAGCCAATCAGCAGCCAGGCAGCCAGCACTGTGTAATGGTCGAGCTATAAATAGCGGCCATTTTAGAATTCTTCATTTGCCTCCAGTCATTCAAGAGAGGCAGACCGCTCTGTATTAGGGACAGAGTTAGGGCCACAGAAACGTTACTTGGGGACAGAGAAACGTTACTTAGGGACAGAGAGGCATTACTCAGGGACACAAAATTGTTAATGAGGGCCACAGAATCGTTACTTAGGGCCAAAGAAACGCTAGTTAGGGCCACAGAATTGTTACTCAGGGACAGACAGAATTGTTACTGAGTGCCAGAGAATCGTTACTTAGGGCCACAGAAACGTTAGTTAGGGCCACAGAATTGTTACTCAGGGACAGACACAGAATTGTTACTGAGGGCCACAGAACTGTTACTTAGGGCCACAGAAACGTTATTAGGGCCACAGAATTGTTACTCAGGGACAGACAGAATTGTTACTGAGTGCCAGAGAATTGTTACTTAGGGCCACAGAAACGTTAGTTAGGGCCACAGAATTGTTACTCAGGGACAGACACAGAATTGTTACTGAGGGCCACAGAACTGTTACTTAGGGCCACAGAAACGTTATTAGGGCCACAGAATTGTTACTCAGGGACAGACAGAATTGTTACTGAGTGCCAGAGAATTGTTACTTAGGGCCACAGAAATGTTAGTTAGGGCCACAGAATTGTTACTCAGGGACAGACACAGAATTGTTACTGAGGGCCACAGAACTGTTACTGAGGGCCACAGAAACGTTAGTTAGGGCCACAGAATTGTTACTCAGGGACAGACACAGAATTGTTACTGAGGGCCACAGAACTGTTACTTAGGGCCACAGAAACGTTAGTTAGGGCCACAGAATTGTTACTCAGGGACAGACACAGAATTGTTACTGAGGGCCACAGAATTGTTACTTAGGGCCACAGAATTGTTACTCAGGGACAGACAGAATTGTTACTGAGTGCCAGAGAATTGTTACTTAGGGCCACAGAAACGTTACTCAGGGACACAGAATTGTTACTGAGGGCCACAGAACTGTTACTTAGGGCCACAGAAACGTTAGTTAGGGCCACAGAATTGTTACTCAGGGACAGACACAGAATTGTTACTGAGGGCCACAGAATTGTTACTTAGGGCCACAGAAATGTTACTCAGGGACACAGAATTGTTACTGAGGGCCACAGAACCGTTACTTAGGGCCACAGAATTGTTACTCAGGGACAGACACAGAATTGTTACTCAGGGACACAGAATTGTTACTGAGGGCCACAGAACCGTTACTTAGGGTCACAGAAACGTTACTCAGGGACACAGAATTGTTACTGAGGGCCACATAACCGTTACTTAGGGCCACATAATTGTTACTCAGGAACAGACACAGAATTGTTACTGAGGGACACAGAATTGTTACTGAGGGCCACAACCGTTACTTAGGGCCACAGAATTGTTACTCAGGGACACAGAATTGTTACTGAGGGCTACAGAACCGTTACTTAGGGCCACAGAATTGTTACTCAGGGACACAGAATTGTTACTGAGGGCCACAGAACCGTTACTTAGGGCCACAGAATTGTTACTCAGGGACAGACACAGAATTGTTACTGAGGGACACAGAATTGTTACTGAGGGCCACAGAAACGTTAATCAGGGACACAGAATTGTTACTGAGGGCCACAGAACCGTTACTTAGGGCCACATAAAAGTTAATCAGGGACACAGAATTGTTACTGAGGGCCACAGAACCGTTACTTAGGGCCACAGAATTGTTACTCAGGGACAGACACAGAATTGTTACTGAGGGACACAGAATTGTTACTGAGGGCCACAGAACCGTTACTTAGGGCCACAGAAACGTTAATCAGGGACACAGAATTGTTACTGAGGGCCACAGAACCGTTACTTAGGGCCACATAAACGTTAATCAGGGACACAGAATTGTTACTGAGGGCCACAGAACCGTTACTTAGGGCCACGGAATTGTTACTCACGGACAGACACAGAATTGTTTCTTGAGGGACACAGAATTGTTACTGAGGGCCACAGAACCGTTACTTAGGGCCACATAAACGTTAATCAGGGACACAGAATTGTTACTGAGGGCCACAGAACCGTTACTTAGGGCCACAGAAACGTTAATCAGGGACACAGAATTGTTACTGAGGGCCACAGAACCGTTACTTAGGGCCACGTAAACGTTAATCAGGGACAGACACAGAATTGTTACTGAGGGACACAGAATTGTTACTGAGGGACAGAGAATTGTTACTGAGGGCCACAGAACCGTTACTTAGGGCCACAGAATTGTTACTTAGAGACACAGAATTGTTACTGAGGGCCACAGAACCGTTACTTAGGGCCACAGAATTGTTACTTAGGGACACAGAATTGTTACTGAGGGCCACAGAACCGTTACTTAGGGCCACAGATTTGTTACTTAGGGACACAGAATTGTTACTGAGGGCCACAGAACTGTTACTTAGGGCCACAGAATTGTTACTCGGACAGACACAGAATTGTTACTCAGGGACACAGAATTGTTACTGAGGGCCACAGAACCGTTACTTAGGGCCACAGAATTGTTACTCAGGGACACAGAATTGTTACTGAGGGCCACAGAACTGTTACTTAGGGCCACAGAAAGGTTACTCAGGGACACAGAATTGTTACTGAGGGCCACAGAACTGTTACTTAGGGCCACAGAATTGTTACTCGGACAGACACAGAATTGTTACTCAGGGACACAGAATTGTTACTGAGGGCCACAGAACCGTTACTTAGGGCCACATAAACGTTAATCAGGGACACAGAATTGTTACTGAAGGCCACAGAACCGTTACTTAGGGCCACATAATTGTTACTCAGGGACAGACACAGAATTGTTACTGAGGGACACAGAATTGTTACTGAGGGCCACAGAACCGTTACTTAGGGCCACAGAATTGTTACTCAGGGACAGACACAGAATTGTTACTCAGGGACACAGAATTGTTACTCAGGGACACAGAATCGTTGAATTAAAGAGTATGTCAGACAACATGCAGAGGAGTGGCAGAGGAGGCAATGTTTTAGGAGCGAGCAGACGTGGCAGCAGAGGAAGGGGTCGAGGCAGCACTATTCGCAGCCAGAGGCCAGTGCTCCCGGTGTCATCCAGCGGTCGTGTCTCCACCGACAACCCTGCCGTCGTCGATTGGTTGGCTCGGTCGTCTTCCTCTTCCCAGGTCACCTCTGACACCTACAGCCAACGGTCGGTGGGTACGTCAGACACAACCGTTAGTTGGCATGGCCCGGGACCAAGCCCACTGAAATCACGTGTCCTCTACCTGCCCCTGTCCTTTGGTGTTCCCTCACCAAGCGAAGTATCGCATGCTGTGGGCTCAGCCCCACTGTACAGTGAGGAAGAGCTAACAGAGGGCGGTCAGGAACGGGGGGAGACATCCGCCTTTTCAGCAGCCAGGCGAAGAAGTAGTGGCGAGGAGAGTGGCTCGGTAGCCGGTCTAGAGACAGGTCTGTCTCCTGACCCAGACGCAGCCGAGGGGGCTAGTAGTGAGGCGGAGACCCTACTTGATGATGAGGAGGTTGATCGCACTTGGCAGCCTCGTCGTCATCAGGCAATTTCTTCCGCATCATCAGGAGAAGAGGGTGGCAGCTTGGCAGCGAGCAAAACAGTCGGTGGGTTGCCCAGGAGACAGCAGCAGGGTCGCAGCAGTGTCAGTGGAGCCAAACGGCCACGGAGTAGAGCACCAGCTCCACTGCAGCCTACCACCACGGCCAGTAGTGGTGCCGGTGTGCACGGAGGAAGCAGCAGTCAGCCAGTGAGGAGTATCGGGGGCAAAGTTGCCTACTCGGCGGTGTGGCAATTTTTTGTCAAGCCGCCCGAGGAAGTAAACGTAGCCGTATGTCGACTATGTGGCCAGAAAGTCAAGCGTGGCCAGGGGGCCCATGTTGGGACTACAGCGTTACGGCAGCATATGCAGCGTCGCCATTTGGTGGCCTGGGAAAACCGTGATAAAGATACGGCGGTTCTGCCCGCCCCAGCCCCCGCTCCATCACCCGCTCCGTTACTTGCTCCGTCACCTGACGTCAATCGCCCTCCATCAGCCAGTCAAGGCTCCAACACCTCTGCTGAGGGGAGTTGTCGCTCGTTGGCATCTTCCGCTCGTTCAGATGCTCCTTCTCCTGCTACTCCTCTTCACGGATTCCGTCAGCAGTCTTTCTTGGAATCCGTTTCCAAGAGACAACAGTTTGCGAGCACGCACCCGACGGTGCAAAAGCTGAACGTCCTCCTGTCCAAGTTGCTGGTGCTGCAGTCCCTCCCTTTCCAAGTGGTGGACTCAGCACCTTTCCGAGAAATGATGGCTTGTGCCGCGCCGCGGTGGAGAGTGCCAAGCCGTCATTTCTTCGCCAAAAAGGCAGTGCCAGCCCTGCATTCACATGTAGAAGAGATGGTGGGCCAGTCTTTGAGCATGTCGGTCTCTGCCAAAGTGCACGGCAGCGCCGACGTGTGGAGCTGTAACTACGGTCAGGGACAGTACATGTCATTTACGGCCCACTGGGTGAACGTGGTGCCGTCACAGCCGCACCAGCAACTTGGACAGGTCACGCTGCTTTTGCCTCCAAGTTTGCACGTCCTTGGTCCGGCAAAGATGTCCGCCTCTACCACCTCTTCTTCCGCCGTGTCCTCAGCCGCCACCCCCGTGCCAAGTCCCATTACCCGACCGGCATATCACATGTGCAGGGCGCAACGGTGTCACGCTGTGCTGCACCTGGTATGCCTTGGCGAACGTAGTCACACAGGGGAGGAACTTCTCAGTGTAATGAACAGAGAAATCGACAGATGGCTGTCTCCGCGCAAACTCAAAATCGGAACCATGTTGACCGACAACGGAAAGAACATGTTGTCTGCTCTGCGTCAAGGAAGGTTGTGCCATGCGCCATGCATGGCTCACGTGTTCAATCTGGTTGTCAAGCGGTTCCTAAAATCCACCATCCCACTGCAAGACATCCTTAAAATGTCACGTAAACTTTGCATGCATTTCAGCCATTCCTATACCGCAAAGCACACCCTCCTTGAGCTGCAGCGGCAGAACGGAATTGCACAGCATCGCCTGATCTGCGACGTTGCAACAAGGTGGAATTCAACCCTACACATGTTAGACCGACTTTACGAACAGCGAAAGGCCATCACCGATTTCCTGATGTTACAAGCGGATAAAGGTACTCCCCTGTGTAACTTTGATGTCAGCCATTGGCAGCTCATGCGTGACACCTGCCGCTTGCTCAGGCCCTTTGAGGAGGCCACGCTATTCGTGAGTCGGCAGGACTATGGGATGAACGACGTCATTCCTCTGTTGCACGTCCTGGAACAAATGCTGTTAACAATGGCTGGTCAGGGTGCGGTAGACGTGGCGCACAGATCTCAACGCCACATGACCCCTGTGGGGGCAGGACAGGAAGAAGAGGAGGAGGTAGAGGAGGACATTGGTGCTCAGGAATTATTGAGTGAAATGGGTGGTTTTTCCACTCAGCGGACAGGAGTGGAGGAGCAGGAGCATCTGGTAGAGGAGGAGGAGGAGGAGACAGAGGACCCAGACGCACCGTGGCAGTATGCTGTGGAGATGGAGGCAGGGAGTCCCTCGCATTCCTTGGCACAAATGGCCCATAGCATGCTCGGTTGCTTGCGTAGCGACAGCCGAATAATAACCATCAGACAGAGGGATGACTTTTGGCTGTCCACCTTGTTGGACCCTCGCTACCGTTCAAAAATGGTGGCCTTTTTCACACCTGCTGAGAGGGAGGCCAAAATAACGTACTATAAAAACCACCTATGTAGTCAGTTGGTCTCTGCCTTTGTGCGCCAACGTCCATCCTCAGACACTGTGGGCCCTGTGCGCTCGCGTTCCGCTGCCATGGCAGCAGGGGAGGGGTGGGGTGGTAGGAGCAGTGGCAGCTCCACCAGCAGCGGCTGCCTCAGTCTGCAGTCGATGATGAGTAGCTTTCTTCACCAGCGCAGTGAGGAAACTACTAACCAGCCGCAGCAGCAGCAGCAGCAGCATCAGGTGGACCTGGAGCAGGACCTCAAACAACAGGCTTGGGCCTACTTGGACAGCACCCTGCCAACCGAGGTAGACAATCCCCTTGACTACTGGGCAACGAAACTTGACCTTTGGCCCCAACTAGCTGAATTTGCCCTTGAAAGGCTGTCATGCCCGGCCAGTAGCGTGGCATCGGAGCGCGTGTTTAGTGCGGCAGGGGGTATTGTAACTCCGCGGAGGACACGACTGTCCACCCAAAGTGTGGAGAGACTCACGTTTGTGAAAATGAATCAGGCGTGGATTAGTCTGGATTTCAAACCACCAGTTCCTGACACAACTGACTAAATCCGCCATGAATCATGCCTCAAACATGTGCCACTTTCAGGTCTCCTCACACACTGCTGCTGCTGTCTCCATCGCCACACTCTGCCATGTGCCACTTTCAGGTCTCCTCACACACTGCTGGTGTGTTCAATTTTTTGACATAGGGTGCTGGCAGATTACGGGCCTCCTATAGCTGCTGCCAGGCCCCTAATCTGCCATGGGCCCCTATATACCGCCTCCTCATGCTGCTGCCAAGTCCAGAGTCTGTCATGGGTCCCTGTACGGCCTCCCATTGCTGCTGTCTCCATCGCCACACTCTGCCATGTGCCACTTTCAGGTCTCCTCACACTGCTGGTGTGTTGAATTTTTTGACATAGGGTGCTGGCAGATTACGGGCCTCCTATAGCTGCTGCCAGGCCCCTAATCTGCCATAGGCCCCTATATACCGCCTCCTCATGCTGCTGCCAGGTCCAGAGTCTCTCATGGGTCCCTGTACGGCCTCCCATTGCTGCTGTCTCCATCGCCACACTCTGCCATGTGCCACTTTCAGGTCTCCTCACACTGCTGGTGTGTTGAATTTTTTGACATAGGGTGCTGGCAGATTACGGGCCTCCTATAGCTGCTGCCAGGCCCCTAATCTGCCATAGGCCTCTATATACCGCCTCCTCATGCTGCTGCCAAGTCCAGAGTCTGTCATGGGTCCCTGTACGGCCTCCCATTGCTGCTGTCTCCATCGCCACACTCTGCCATGTGCCGCTTTCAGGTCTCCTCACACACTGCTGGTGTGTTGAATTTTTTGACATAGGGTGCTGGCAGATTACGGGCCTCCTATAGCTGCTGCCAGGCCCCTAATCTGCCATGGGCCCCTATATACCGCCTCCTCATGCTGCTGCCAAGTCCAGAGTCTGTCATGGGTCCCTGTACGGCCTCCCATTGCTGCTGTCTCCATCGCCACACTCTGCCATGTGCCACTTTCAGGTCTCCTCACACTGCTGGTGTGTTGAATTTTTTGACATAGGGTGCTGGCAGATTACGGGCCTCCTATAGCTGCTGCCAGGCCCCTAATCTGCCATAGGCCCCTATATACCGCCTCCTCATGCTGCTGCCAGGTCCAGAGTCTCTCATGGGTCCCTGTACGGCCTCCCATTGCTGCTGTCTCCATCGCCACACTCTGCCATGTGCCACTTTCAGGTCTCCTCACACTGCTGGTGTGTTGAATTTTTTGACATAGGGTGCTGGCAGATTACGGGCCTCCTATAGCTGCTGCCAGGCCCCTAATCTGCCATAGGCCTCTATATACCGCCTCCTCATGCTGCTGCCAAGTCCAGAGTCTGTCATGGGTCCCTGTACGGCCTCCCATTGCTGCTGTCTCCATCGCCACACTCTGCCATGTGCCGCTTTCAGGTCTCCTCACACACTGCTGGTGTGTTGAATTTTTTGACATAGGGTGCTGGCAGATTACGGGCCTCCTATAGCTGCTGCCAGGCCCCTAATCTGCCATGGGCCCCTATATACCGCCTCCTCATGCTGCTGCCAAGTCCAGAGTCTGTCATGGGTCCCTGTACGGCCTCCCATTGCTGCTGTCTCCATCGCCACACTCTGCCATGTGCCACTTTCAGGTCTCCTCACACTGCTGGTGTGTTGAATTTTTTGACATAGGGTGCTGGCAGATTACGGGCCTCCTATAGCTGCTGCCAGGCCCCTAATCTGCCATAGGCTCCTATATACCGCCTCCTCATGCTGCTGCCAGGTCCAGAGTCTCTCATGGGTCCCTGTACGGCCTCCCATTGCTGCTGTCTCCATCGCCACACTCTGCCATGTGCCACTTTCAGGTCTCCTCACACACTGCTGGTGTGTAGAATTTTTTGACATAGGGTGCTGGCAGATTACGGGCCTCCCATAGCTGCTGCCAGGCCCCTAATCTGCCATGGGCCCCTATATACCGCCTCCTCATGCTGCTGCCAATTCCAGAGTCTGTCATGGGTCCCTGTACGGCCTCCCATTGCTGCTGTCTCCATCGCCACACTCTGCCATGTGCCACTTTCAGGTCTCCTCACACTGCTGGTGTGTTGAATTTTTTGACATAGGGTGCTGGCAGATTACGGGCCTCCTATAGCTGCTGCCAGGCCCCTAATCTGCCATGGGCCCCTATATACCGCCTCCTCATGCTGCTGGCAGGTCCAGAGTCTGTCATGGGTCCCTGTACGGCCTCCCATTGCTGCTGTCTCCATCGCCACACTCTGCCATGTGCCACTTTCAGGTCTCCTCACACACTGCTGGTGTGTTGAATTTTTTGACATAGGGTGCTGGCAGATTACGGGCCTCCCATAGCTGCTGCCAGGCCCCTAATCTGCCATGGGCCCCTATATACCGCCTCCTCATGCTGCTGCCAAGTCCAGAGTCTGTCATGGGTCCCTGTACGGCCTCCCATTGCTGCTGTCTCCATCGCCACACTCTGCCATGTGCCACTTTCAGGTCTCCTCACACTGCTGGTGTGTTGAATTTTTTGACATAGGGTGCTGGCAGATTACGGGCCTCCTATAGCTGCTGCCAGGCCCCTAATCTGCCATAGGCCTCTATATACCGCCTCCTCATGCTGCTGCCAAGTCCAGAGTCTGTCATGGGTCCCTGTACGGCCTCCCATTGCTGCTGTCTCCATCGCCACACTCTGCCATGTGCCACTTTCAGGTCTCCTCACACTGCTGGTGTGTTGAATTTTTTGACATAGGGTGCTGGCAGATTACGGGCCTCCTATAGCTGCTGCCAGGCCCCTAATCTGCCATGGGCCCCTATATACCGCCTCCTCATGCTGCTGCCAAGTCCAGAGTCTGTCATGGGTCCCTGTACGGCCTCCCATTGCTGCTGTCTCCATCGCCACACTCTGCCATGTGCCACTTTCAGGTCTCCTCACACTGCTGGTGTGTTGAATTTTTTGACATAGGGTGCTGGCAGATTACGGGCCTCCTATAGCTGCTGCCAGGCCCCTAATCTGCCATAGGCCCCTATATACCGCCTCCTCATGCTGCTGCCAAGTCCAGAGTCTGTCATGGGTCCCTGTACGGCCTCCCATTGCTGCTGTCTCCATCGCCACACTCTGCCATGTGCCACTTTCAGGTCTCCTCACACTGCTGGTGTGTTGAATTTTTTGACATAGGGTGCTGGCAGATTACGGGCCTCCTATAGCTGCTGCCAGGCCCCTAATCTGCCATAGGCCTCTATATACCGCCTCCTCATGCTGCTGCCAAGTCCAGAGTCTGTCATGGGTCCCTGTACGGCCTCCCATTGCTGCTGTCTCCATCGCCACACTCTGCCATGTGCCACTTTCAGGTCTCCTCACACTGCTGATGTGTTGAATTTTTTGACATAGGGTGCTGGCAGATTACGGGCCTCCTATAGCTGCTGCCAGGCCCCTAATCTGCCATGGGCCCCTATATACCGCCTCCTCATGCTGCTGCCAAGTCCAGAGTCTGTCATGGGTCCCTGTACGGCCTCCCATTGCTGCTGTCTCCATCGCCACACTCTGCCATGTGCCACTTTCAGGTCTCCTCACACTGCTGGTGTGTTGAATTTTTTGACATAGGGTGCTGGCAGATTACGGGCCTCCTATAGCTGCTGCCAGGCCCCTAATCTGCCATAGGCCCCTATATACCGCCTCCTCATGCTGCTGCCAAGTCCAGAGTCTGTCATGGGTCCCTGTACGGCCTCCCATTGCTGCTGTCTCCATCGCCACACTCTGCCATGTGCCACTTTCAGGTCTCCTCACACTGCTGGTGTGTTGAATTTTTTGACATAGGGTGCTGGCAGATTACGGGCCTCCTATAGCTGCTGCCAGGCCCCTAATCTGCCATAGGCCCCTATATACCGCCTCCTCATGCTGCTGCCAAGTCCAGAGTCTGTCATGGGTCCCTGTACGGCCTCCCATTGCTGCTGTCTCCATCGCCACACTCTGCCATGTGCCACTTTCAGGTCTCCTCACACACTGCTGGTGTGTTGAATTTTTTGACATAGGGTGCTGGCAGATTACGGGCCTCCTATAGCTGCTGCCAGGCCCCTAATCTGCCATGGGCCCCTATATACCGCCTCCTCATGCTGCTGCCAAGTCCAGAGTCTGTCATGGGTCCCTGTACGGCCTCCCATTGCTGCTGTCTCCATCGCCACACTCTGCCATGTGCCACTTTCAGGTCTCCTCACACTGCTGGTGTGTTGAATTTTTTGACATAGGGTGCTGGCAGATTACGGGCCTCCTATAGCTGCTGCCAGGCCCCTAATCTGCCATAGGCCCCTATATACCGCCTCCTCATGCTGCTGCCAATTCCAGAGTCTGTCATGGGTCCCTGTACGGCCTCCCATTGCTGCTGTCTCCATCGCCACACTCTGCCATGTGCCACTTTCAGGTCTCCTCACACACTGCTGGTGTGTTGAATTTTTTGACATAGGGTGCTGGCAGATTACTGGCCTCCTATAGCTGCTGCCAGGCCCCTAATCTGCCATAGGCCCCTATATACTGCCTCCTCATGCTGCTGCCAGGTCCAGAGTCTCTCATGGGTCCCTGTACGGCCTCCCATTGCTGCTGTCTCCATCGCCACACTCTGCCATGTGCCACTTTCAGGTCTCCTCACACTGCTGGTGTGTTCCATTTTTTGTCATAGGGTGCTGGCAGATTACGGGCCTCCCATAGCTGCTGCCAGGCCCCTAATCTGCCATGGGCCCCTATACCGACTCCTCATGCTGTGACGTTGCAACAAGGTGGAATTCAACCCTACATATGTTAGACCGCCTTTACGAACAGCATAAGGCCATCACAGATTTCCTGATGTTAAAAGCGGATAAAGGTACTCCCTGTGTAACTTAGATGTCAGCCATTGGCAGCTCATGCGTGACACCTGCGCTTGCTCAGGCCCTTTGAGGAGGCCACGCTATTCGTGAGTCGGCAGGACTATGGGATGAACGACGTCATTCCTCTGTTGCACGTCCTGGAACAAATGCTGTTAACAATGGCTGGTCAGGGTGCGGTAGACGTAGCGCACAGATCTCAACGCCACATGACCCCTGTGGGGGCAGGACAGGAAGAAGAGGAGGAGGTAGAGGAGGACATTGGTGCTCAGGAATTATTGAGTGAAATGGGTGGTTTTTCCACTCAGCGGACAGGAGTGGAGGAGCAGGAGCATCTGGTAGAGGAGGAGGAAGAGGAGACAGAGGACCCAGACGCACCGTGGCAGTATGCTGTGGAGATGGAGGCAGGGAGTCCCTCGCATTCCTTGGCACAAATGGCCCATAGCATGCTCGCTTTCTTGCGTAGCGACAGCCGAATAATAACCATCAGACAGAGGGATGACTTTTGGCTGTCCACCTTGTTGGACCCTCGCTACCGTTCAAAAATGGTGGCCTTTTTCACACCTGCTGAGAGGGAGGCCAAAATAACGTACTATAAAAACCACCTATGTAGTCAGCTGGTCTCTGCCTGTCTGCGCCAACGTCCATCCTCAGACACTGTGGGCCCTGTGCGCTCTCGTTCCGCTGCCATGGCAGCAGGGGAGGGGTGGGGTGGTAGGAGCAGTGGCAGCTCCACCAGCAGCGGCTGCCTCAGTCTGCAGTCGATGATGAGTAGCTTTCTTCACCAGCGCAGTGAGGAAACTACTAACCAGCCGCAGCAGCAGCAGCATCAGGTGGACCTGGAGCAGGACCTCAAACAACAGGCTTAGGCCTACTTGGACAGCACCCTGCCAACCGAGGTAGACAATCCCCTTGACTACTGGGCAACGAAACTTGACCTTTGGCCCCAACTAGCTGAATTTGCCCTTGAAAGGCTGTCATGCCCGGCCAGTAGCGTGGCATCGGAGCGCGTGTTTAGTGCGGCAGGAGGTATTGCAACTCCGCGGAGGACACGACTGTCCACCCAAAGTGTGGAGAGACTCACGTTTGTGAAAATGAATCAGGCGTGGATTAGTCTGGATTTCAAACCACCAGTTCCTGACACAACTGACTAAATCCGCCATGAATCATGCCCCAAACATGTGCCACTTTCAGGTCTCCTCACACTGCTGGTGTGTTCCATTTTTTGTCATAGGGTGCTGGCAGATTACGGGCCTCCCATAGCTGCTGCCAGGCCCCTAATCTACCATGGGCCCCTATACCGCCTCCTCATGCTGCTGCCAAGTCCAGAGTCTCTCATGGGTCCCTGTACGGCCTCCCATTGCTGCTGTCTCCATCGCCACACTCTGCCATGTGCCACTTTCAGGTCTCCTCACACTGCTGGTGTGTTCCATTTTTTGTCATAGGGTGCTGGCAGATTACGGGCCTCCCATAGCTGCTGCCAGGCCCCTAATCTGCCATGGGCCCCTATACCGCCTCCTCATGCTGCTGCCAGGTCCAGAGTCTCTCATGGGTCCCTGTACGGCCTCCCATTGCTGCTGTCTCCATCGCCACACTCTGCCATGTGCCACTTTCAGGTCTCCTCACACTGCTGGTGGGTTCCATTTTTTGTCATAGGGTGCTGGCAGATTACGGGCCTCCCATAGCTGCTGCCAGGCCCCTAATCTGCCATGGGCCCCCGTACCGACTCCTCATGCTGCTGCCAGGCCCGTAATCTGTCATGGGCCCCTGTTGTCGCTTGTTGGCATATTCCGCTCGTTCAGATGCTCCTTCTCCTGCTACTCCTCTTCACGGATTCCGTCAGCAGTCTTTCTTGGAATCCGTTTCCAAGAGACAACAGTTTGCGAGCATGCACCCGACGGTGCAGAAGCTGAACGTCCTCCTGTCCAAGTTGCTGCTGCCAGGCTCGTAATCTGTCATGCGCCCCTGTACCGCCTCCTCATGCTGCTGCCAGGTCCAGAGTGTGTCATGGGCCCCCGTACCGACTCCTCATGCTGCTGCCAGGCCCGTAATCTGTCATGGGCCCCTGTACCGCCTCCCCATGCTGCTGCCAGGTCCAGAGTGTGTCATGGGTCCCTGTACGGCCTCCCATTGCTGCTGCCAGGCCCGTAATCTGCCATGGGCCCCCGTACCGACTCCTCATGCTGCTGCCAGGCCCGTAATCTGTCATGGGCCCCTGTACCGCCTCCTCATGCTGCTGCCAGGTCCAGAGTGTGTCATGGGTCCCTGTACGGCCTCCCATTGCTGCTGTCTCTATCGCCACACTCTGCCATGTGCCACTTTCAGGTCTCCTCACACTGCTGGTGGTTTCCATTTTTGTCATAGGGTGCTGTATGGCCTCCCATTGCTGCTGCCTCCACCGCCACACTGTGGCTCCACACTCTGGTTTTGGCCCCGTGACTGCCCAAATGAGTGAAGTGTGCGGTGATTCTAAGATCGACGGCACTCATCTGCATGTCATACTGACTGACAGTATTATTTCTCTTCCCCAGCAGACTCCAAGGGCATTTAAATTAAAGGTAAAGTGTTCTGCACTAATATTAAGTCTCTCTGAAGCCTAGAAACACCCTTTTTTAAGTTAAATTCACAGCGAATATATTCGACTCGAATCGAAATTTTTCCACGAATTCGCCGAATCAGTCGAATCGAATTTTTGAATACTTCGCTCATCTCTAATCACAATCATAGGAAAGACTGCTGACCTGACAGTTGTGCAGAAAACCATCACTGACACCCTCCATAAGGAGGGAAAGCCTCAAAAGGTAATTGCAAAAAAAGTTGGATGTTCCCAAAGTGCTGTATCAAAGCACATTAATAGAAAGTTATGTGGAAGGGAAAAGTGTGAAAGAAAAAGGTGCACAAGCAGCAGGGATGACCTCAGCCTGAAGAGGATTGTCAGGAAAAGGCCATTCAAAAGTGTTGGGGACTTTCACAAGGAGTAAACTGAGGCTGGAGTCAGTGCATCAAGAGCCACCATACACAGACGGATCTTGGACATGGGCTTCAAATGTCGTATTCCTCTTGTCAAGCTGCTGTACAACAAACAACATCAGAAGCGTCTTACCTGGGCTAAAGAAAAACAGACCTGGTCTGTTGCTCAGTGGTCCAAAGTCCTCTTTTCTGATGAGAGCATCTTTTGCATCTCATTTGGAAACCAAGGACCCAGAGTATGGAGGAAGAATGGAGAGGCACACACTGCAAGATGCTTGAAGTCCAGTGTGAAGTTTCCACAGTCTGTGTTGATTTGGGGAGCCATGTCATCTGCTAGCGTTGGTCCACTGTCTACCAGGAGATTTTGGAGCACTTCATGTTTCCTTCCGCAGACGAGCTTTATGGGGATACTGACTTCATTTTCCAGCAGGACTTGGCACCTGCCCACACTGCCAAAAGCACCAAAACCTGGTTCAATGACCGTGGGATTACTGTGCTTGATTGGCCAGCAAACTGGCCTGACCTGAACCCCATAGAGAATCTATGGGGCATTGCCAAGAGAAAGATGAGAGACATGAGACCGAACAATGCAGAAGAGCTGAAGGCCGCTATTGAAGCATCCTGGTCTTCCATAACACCTCAGCAGTGCCACAGGCTGATAGCTTCCATGCCACGCCGCATTGAGGCAGTAATTGCTGCAAAAAGGGCCTAAACCAAGTACTGAGTACATATGCATGCTTATACTTTTCAGAGGTCCGATATTGTACTATGTACAATCCTTGTTTTATTGATTGCATGTAATATTCTAATTTTCTGAGATTGTGGATTTGGGGTTTTCATGAGCTGTAAGCCATAATCATCACAATTATGACAAATCATGACTTGAACTATCTTGCTATGCATGTAATAAGTCTATCTCATATATTAGTTTCACCTTTTAAGTTACATTACTGAAATAAATGAACTTTTGCACGATATTCAAATTTTTAGAGTTTCACCTGTACATCCAAAATACAAACGTGTATTATCAGCTAAAGGGTCTGATAGGCGTCCTGGTGGAACTGTGCACATATACCTGGGTATATATAGTTATTAATAGAGATACTACCAGATGAGTGTTGCAGCAAAGTCCAGTTGCAGGGGTCCCTGAGGATGATGCAGCATCTGTGTTCGGAGAACTGAAGACAAGATTTACATTTTATTGGGAGATCCTCCAACCAGCTAGGCAGCTTCTTGCTTTTAGGAACTGTGCTGTGGCACTGAAACTGTGGTACAGACTATCTATGCTGCCCTTAAGTCCCTCCCTAATAGTTTCTAATCTGACATGCGACCGAACCTCTAAGCCTATGATCCTGACAAGGCCACCGGAAGCCTCGCCTGGCTCTAGCCTATGCTGGTTATCAAGCTCTAAGCTAAAACAAGTTACAAAGTCCCAGACCAGAAGGAACAGGGTTAACTAGAATAACAGACGGTGCATGTAAACTATATTGCATTAAATATTAATCTACTAATATACTGGACCCCTAAACATGCAGTAGCACAGACCTACCTATCTGGCACTGTGCATGTGAAATATGAGATACTATGTCTGTCACAAGGATTTAGATATGCACTCATCAACTGCAGCTTAACTATCAGAACATAGGAATACTTGCATAATAGCCCCTCCTGGCTTTTCCTAACTTCTTACCTTCTCACTCTTTCCACTTCCTCCTTCCAGGGTTTCAAAGCCAATGATCCAGGGACCAGAAGTGCTCACATAATATATATATATATATATATACAGTCATGGCCGAAATTGTTGGCACCCTTGATATTTCTCCAGGAAATCATGTATTTCTCACGAAACGTATTGCATTAACACATGTTTTGCTATACACATGTTTATTCCCTTTGTGTGTATTGGGACAAAACAAAAAAAGGGAGGAAAGAAAGCAAATTCGACATAATGTCACACAAACCTCCAAAAATGGGCTGGACAAAAGTATTGGCACCCTTTCACAACTGCGGATAAATAAGAATGTTACAAGCATGTGATGCTCCTGTAAACTCACCTGGGGCAAGTAACAGGTGTGGGCAATATAGAAATCACACCTGAAAGCAGATAAAAAGGAGAGACGTTCACTTAACCTTTGCATTGTGTGTCTGTCTGTGCCACACTAAGCATGGACAACAGAAAGAGGAGACGAGAACTGTCTGAGGACCTGAGAACCAAAATTGTGGCAAAATATCAACAATCTCAAGGTTACAAGTCCATCTCCAGAGAACTAGATTTGCCTTTGTCCACAGTGCGCAACATTATCAAGAAGTTTGCAACCCATGGCACTGTAGCTAATCTCCCTGGTCGTGGACGGATGAGGAAAATTGATGAAAGATTGCAACGCAGAATAGTCCGGATGGTGGATAAGCAGCCCCAAACATGTTCCAAAGACATTCAAGCTGTCCTGCAGGCTCAGGGAGCATCAGTGTCAGCGCGAACTATCCGTCGACATTTAAATGAAATGAAACGCTATGGCAGGAGACCCAGGAGGACCCCACTGCTGACACAGAGACATAAAAAAGCAAGACTACAGTTTGCCAAAATGTACTTGAGTAAGCCAAAAGCCTTCTGGGAAAACGTCTTGTGGACAGATGAGACCAAGATAGAGCTTTTCGGTAAAGCACATCATTCTACTGTTTACCGAAAACGGAATGAGGCCTACAAAGAACAAAACACAGTACCTACGGTAAAATATGGTGGAGGTTCAATGATGTTTTGGGGTTGTTTTGCTGCCTCTGGCACTGGGTGCCTTGACTGTGTGCAAGGCATCATGAAATCTGAGGATTACCAAAGGATTTTGGGTCGCACTGTAGGGCCCAGTGTCAGAAAGCTGGGTTTGCGTCCAAGATCCTGGGTCTTCCAGCAGGACAATGACCCCAAACATACGTCAAAAAGCACTCAGAAATGGATGGCAAAGAAGCGCTGGAGAGTTCTGAAGTGGCCAGCAATGAGCCCAGATCTAAATCCCATTGAACACCTGTGGAGAGATCTTAAAATTGCTGTTGGGAAAAGGTGTCCTTCCAATAAGAGAGACCTGGAGCTGTTTGCAAAGGAAGAGTGGTCCAAAATTCCGGGTGAGAGGTGTCAGAAGCTTATTGATGGTTATAGGAAGCGACTGATTTCAGTTATGTTTTCCAAAGGGTGTGCAACCAAATATTAAGTTAAGGGTGCCAATACTTTTGTCCAGCCCATTTTTGGGGTTTTGTGTGACATTATGTCATATTTGCTTTTCTGCCTCTGTTTTATATTTGTTCCAATACATACAAAGGGAATAAACATGTGTATAGCAAAACATGTGTTAATGCAATACCTTTTTTGTGTGAAATACTTGATTTTCAGGAAAAATATCAAGGGTGCCAACAATTTCGGCCATGACTGTATATATATATATATATATATATAGGCATTTACAAATTCAGACAGTAGAGAGCAGAGGATCCCGACCCATGTCTCAGCATTTACGTGCCAATCAACTTCTGGATTCCTTTAGACTCCTTATCTACTAAATCTCATTGTCTGCTATTCAGCAATCCTCCATGGTTCATTAAAGGATGACATCTTTCTTCTGGTACAATTTACATACATTCCTGCACCTGCAAAAGTGTGACCCTAGCCTTTCTTTGGCTATTTAACATATTTTGCTTCATGGGAATTCAAGCCATTATGCTATTTTTTTGACACCATCATGTTTTCTGGATGCATCCAGCTTTTCCTGTCTAGATAATTCATTTTTGTGAGCATAAGAATTTATTTAATACAATACTCTAATTTAATTTGAAACATAGGCTTATTTTTAAGTGAAAAGCAACCATCAATTTACCCTGTTGTGTAATTACATTGTATGTAAAGAGAACTGGTATTCTAGGGTGGAAATCATTTGTGAACATATACTCAATCTGATTAATTATGTTGTTTACCATGGTATCATCACAAAGCTATTTCAATTTTAAGGTAAATGAACTGGTTAGATTGTCACTTAGAAGAACACATGCCTCATTATCACCATGCAAGAGTATTTCTGTTATCACACTGTCCTTTCACAGAAAATTGTTTCCACAGATATGAATGTTAATAACAGGTTTTTTTTTTATCATGTAAATATGTTGTTTACAAATATCCTTGGCTTTTGCTTTGCATTTTTGATGTGAATCTGCTGATCTGTTGGCTTGTAACTATCATTTCCCTCAATTTCTTGAGGCAGCACACTTTAAATATTAAAGTCACATATTTTATTTATTTATAACTTCCAAGAGCTTCCCATTTTTGCTTCTCGCTATTTTATATACTTCATCAAGTAGTAGGCAGTTGATGATGCAACTCTTGGCACTAAGCCTGTTTCTGCCCAATGGAAACCCTGTGCATTCACTTTTGGACACAAAACCTAAATAAAGATGTAACCCTTCTAACAGACAGCCAGAATTCAGGGACACAGCATTTTTGGCAGTCGACACAGACCTTGAGCATCTATTTGCCCCACCTGTAGGGATTATGATCACATTAACAAAGTCTGATAATCCTCCTGGTACTCCTTAATCTGAGTATTCCCGGAGGGTTTGGAGTGGGATTTTCTACTTAAAGGTATAGCGTCCTTCCTTTGTTAGCAACATGTCTGGCACCAAGCAGAAGAGTAGCTGCCTGTAAACCCACCTAATCATACTCTAAATTGCACTAGGTAGGAGTCTGAGATTGGCACATGAACGGATTGAGCACTTTGTGTTTTCCAGAAGTTCTAGTTGAATCTGCCTGTATTGATGGCCATTTCTGATCTCTTTTACTTTTTATTCGCAGGGGCCCATTCCTCTTTCTGTCCTAAGCAGAAGTATTTTCTTCACTTACGCAATGTAATTATGTCTCAAGAGGTCCAATTTATGGCTCCCCCTTGCCTCAAGGGTTTAGATTGCCCACCTCCATCTTCTCTGGTGGAGTCTGACACAGAGACGACTATTATTTCTAATCCTGTCAGAGATTCTCTGGAAGACTCATTATCCCTCTCACCTTTAGAAAGAAGCTGTTCCAGTATTAATGAAATGCGTTCTTTGCTCTATCAATTCCTTGCCTCTAAGTGGTTTCCTGCACTCTATCCTTTTGAGGAGATTTTTGTCCATTAACGGCTGACACCTTTCATAGTTGACATGCCTCTGTCCAGCCTTAAAGGAAACCTAGGGTCACATCATACACTTTAATGAAAGTATGTAGCCACTGCTTTTATGTGTTTACTGGAGTTGTATATACTAAACCAATTATTTTCTGTGTCCTGTGGCAAAAGAAGTGTGTCTCTTGTATTATTATTCTACACTGTTGAAATATGGCTGAACCCAGAGTGCTGGAGGTGTCGGGATGCTTGTAAGGTCAGGGCAATCACTGGGGACAAGCATTATTAACGGTCCCTGTGGGGTAGCTCTAAATTTGGGGGCTCATCCAGGATGTCTCCCACAGTTAGTCCTAGAAAGTGGTGTCATGAGCCAAAGGCTGAAGAAATGATGGACTCAACAATTGGGACTGAGTGGAGCCGAGAGCAAGTCAGCCATCTGGATGTGTACGGTGGTTGATATACCAGGTATTGAATAGAATGAGAGGCAAGTCTGTCAGCTGGTAGAGAATCTGGTGCCAGACCAGGAGGCCTGTCTATTTGACATGAGGACCGAATTTGCTACGGACTGCACTCACATATTACTGAAGTGGAAGGACATTATACCTGCTTTTTTCCAGAAGGACGTCATAAAATTGGCAGAAGGGATTGAGGCCTGAGTGATCCCATTGCTGCCCACAGGTGAATCATTGGGGGATCACTCATGGACAAAATTGGAAAGTCCGGCGTTGATGGATGCTGATCCAACCCCAATTGGGTTTTCCCCTGCCTCGCTCTACACAGACATGAGCTAGCTAGTTGAGAGCCTAGTAAATAATAGTTCTGCTTCTGTCAGTCAAGGATATCAGAAGCTTCATCTTTTTCTTGGGATGGATTCCAACCACCACGGGAGAGGAAGAGTTTGAAACCTGGATGGATCAGGCAGCTCAGGCTGTGGAAGACTGGAATGTCCCAGAAGTAGTCAAGAGACAGAGTCTAAGTGAACGTCTCAGAGGGTCCGCACCTGAAGTGATTTGCAGTCTAAGGATGGGAAAGCAGGATTCTGTAGCAATGGACTGCATTGATGCTTTAGATGCTGTGTTCGGCTGAGTGGAGAAACTTTCAGACCTTTTGTAAAAGTTTGTAAAAGTTTGAGCACACTCATCAGCGTAGGAGTGAGAGACTTTCTGAATACATTACTCGAGTAGATAAAATTCTACATCAGATTATTTTAAAGAAAGGGATTGATCCCTGGGATGCTGATAAAGTCCAACTGGAGAAGATTCTACAAGGTGCCTGGCCTAAATACCCGATTGTGCTGAAATTATTACTCAAGGGATGGCAAACAACTCACACTTTTCCTAAATTAGTGAGAGAGGTGATAGAGGAGGAAAATTTGTTAGAGGAGAAGAATCAAGAAATGAGAGAACTGCCAAAATCTGTTTCCAAGAAAGAAAAAGTGTTGACTTGGGTGGTACAGGTACTGTAGATAAGTATTTCACCAATGAGGATAGTGATGGGGAGACAGAAGCAAATAAACACTCTCAAGCTCTTCAATCACCAAAACTGACTCAAGTTGCTCAAGCTTAGAATCAGATACAGCAAAACTTGTTACGGGTAATGGAGACACAAGTGAAAATGCAGGCAGTCAAACCAGATCAGAGAGGAGCTCATGCTTGGAGCAAAGGTGTCAGTTAGTCTCCGGAATGTTACTGACTCCCCTATTAGGGGACAAATGAGTTTGGATACTGCAATAACACCTACTGATTTGGTGAAAGGGGAATCTAGAGAAAACTCGGAAGGAGAGTCTTCTTCCTTGCACACCCCACTATGTCCTAAGTGGGAGAAAAAAGAAAAGGATCAGCTGTTAAGATGGGAGAAGATGTTTTCCAAGAATGACTTTGATATAGGATGTGCTAAAAGTGCTCAGTATAGGATGCAGCTGCAGGAAGACAGGCCATTTATAGAGAAACAAAATGTTAATACCTTTGAGTGACCTAGAAGACCTCAGAGAACAACTTACTGAGCTGAAGAAGTCAGGAATCATTTGAGAAACCAGTAGTAGTGAGGAAGAAAAGTGGTACCCAGCTGATGTTTATTGACTACAGAACTCTGAACAGAAGACCCATTCCCGATCCGTACATTACTTGTCGAATCAAAGATACCCTTTAATGTCTATCAGGGTTCAGTGTCTTAGATCTGAAAAGTGGGTACTGTCAGATGACCCCTCCCCCTTGTGACATCATTGACCCAGCATGCCCTGGGTGATGAGGTCACAAGGGGGTGGGGTCATCCAGTTGATGTCACTGGGTGGCCCAGCCACTTAGATATTTAAGAACTGTCAGGAGCTGTCAGATAGTGGATGCCTGAGCCGAGAGCACAGATTGTTTTTTTTCTTTTATTGGGTCGCTGGCAGTGGCCTTTGTGATTGACGTTGGATCTACTTCGGGGGACATTTTTTTAATTTCTATTGTTTTCTTAAAGGGCTTGTCAAAGACTGTCTACTGTCATTTTTTACACTACACTTTCTTTGTTTGTGAATGAGTAGCGGTACCATGTAAGAGGGCTTCCAGATTCCGATAAGCCCCCTGCCCGCGGACCCCTACAACCACTGGCCAGGGTTGTGGGGAAGAGACCCTTAACCCCATCAACATGGGTAAAAGGTGCTTTGGGAGGGAGCCCCCAAAACACCCCCCCATGTTGAGGGCATGTGGTTTGATATGTTCAGGAGGGGGGGGGGATGCTCACTCGTCCCCCCCTTTCCTGACCTGCCAGGGTGCATGTTCGGATAAGGGTCTGGTATAGATTTTGAGGGGATCCTATGCCATTTTTTTAAAAACCCAAAGTGATTGGTATGGGTGGGGGAGGACCCCACAACGTTTTTCTACTAAATTTTTAATAGCTGGCAATTTTTTTTTTTAAATTCAAGTGTCGGCAGGGAACCCTGCTGACAGTTGATGACACATAGGTTGTTAAGGACTTTGCAGCCACCCACTCCTCAACAACCCATGACAGATACTGACAGATACATGTGCATACCTCATGCCTGGACCACTACTTAATTACCGCATACATTTAATTATTTATTTCCTTTAGTGAAAAGAAAGGTCTTTTTATGTGGTATTTACCAAGTGTGTTTAGTAAATACCGCACACTGCAATAGTGAATTGACATTTTCAGTATCACATGCGATATGTGGTCACATGACTGACATAACGCTTGTGATAACCTTTAGTAAATTGTGCCCCCAATGCAATCCTATGGGACTCGAACTTGTAAATTCAAAAGCACCCATTTGAAGGCCTATATGCAAGTTATTGGCCATAAAAGGGTTATGGGGACTCGGGTACTACCCTGAGGGACATAAATCAGTGGAAAAAATTTTTTCAAAAAGTTTGTAAAGGGGCAGTCATTTTTCATTGTTTAACCACTTGCCTACCAGGCACTTATACCCCCTCCGTGCCCAGGCCAATTTTCAGCTTTCAGTGCTGTCGCACTTTGAATGCAAATTGCATGGTCATGCAATATTGTACCCCTATGAAATATTTATCATTTTTTTCACACAAATAGAGCTTTCTTTTGGTGGTATTTAATCACCACTGGGTGTTTTATTTTTTGCGCTATAAACAATAAAATAGAAAAAAAATTGAAAAAAAAGTTTTTCTTTGTTTCTGTTATAAAATTTAGCAAACAGGTAATTTTTCTCCTTCACTGATGTGCATTGATTAGGCTGCGCTGATAGGCAGCACTGATGGGCACTGATAGGCAACACTGATGGGCACTGATAGGCGGCACTTATGGACACTGATAGGCGGCACTGATGAGGTGGCACAGATAGGCAACACTGATGGGCACTGATAGGCAGCATTGATAGGTGGCTTTGCTGAGCTGGCACTGATGAGGCGGCACTGATATGCATGAATGATGGGCACTGATAGGCGGCACTGATGGACAGCACTGATGGATGGCACTGACTGACAGCACTGACTGGTGGCACTGCTGGGCATTGTCTGGCGGTACTGCTGGGCACTGATGGGTGGCACTACTGGGCAGCACTGATAGGTGGCACTGATGGGGGGCACAGCTGGGCACTCATGAGGGCACTGCTAGACACAGGTGGGTGGCACTACTAGGCACAGGTGGGTGGCACTGCTTGGCACTGATGGGTGGCACTGCTTGGCACTGGTGGGTGGCACTGCTGGGCATTGGCGGGTGGCACTGCTGGGCACTGATCATCAGGACACTGATCATCAGTGCCCTGATGATCATTGCCAATCTGTTCTCTGACAATTTCAGGTTATCGGCAGTACTTTCCTCATGCTTTGACAGCCTGAGGAAAGTGCAGCCGATAATCGGCAACTGCATTTAGCCGGTGATCTGCTGTGTCATTGGACACAGCTGAGCACGTGGTAAAAGGCCAATGTGATTGGCCTTTTACCACATCACGTGATTAGATATCACGGAGATCACCGGGTGCGCGCCACTGGGGGCGAGCGGGAGGGTGCGTTCTGGGAGGACATCATATGACGCCCTCCCAGAACTGGACAACCGCACTGTAGCCATCATTCAGCTTTAGCACGGTTGCCAAGTGGTTAAAGTTAAAAAAAAATTAAAAATTCCTTTAAATATCATGCCTGGGAGGTCCCCTTATAAAAAAACAAAACAAAACAAAAAAAAACAGCATGGGGTCCTACCCTCTTTTAGGAAGGTTAGGAGAGACTCCACAGTAATTTTCTTTTATTTAAAAGTGTGTGGGGTTCCCCCTAAAAGCCATACCAGACCCTCCCCTCAAAAATGGGGAGGGAAGCGTGGGGTCCCCCTTAAGTTCCTACCTGACCCTTGATCTGAGCACAGGCCTGGCAGGCCAGAAAAGGGGAGGGGCAAATGACTGCTCCCCCTCCTGAACTGTACCAGGCCACATGCCTCAACATGGGGGGTGTTTTGAGGTAGGTGTTGGGGACAAGGGCCTCTTCTGCGGGGGGGGGGGTGACTTATCAGAATATGGAAGTCCCCTTATACAAGGTGGCCCCCAGATCCCGCCTCCCCATGTGAATGAGTATGGAGTATATAGTTCCCCAATCCATTCACCAAAAAAGTGTATAATGTGAATAAAAACACAACAGATTTTGACAAGTGCTTTATTAAAAAAAAGCCAAAAAAAGTTTCCTTCTATGTAATCCATCGTCAATCACAGTGTGGAGCATTGTCACGCAGACCCGACTCGTCTAAATAAAAAAAAGACGCCTGCAGACCCGTCTACACCAAGCACTCACTGCTCTCTGACATTTGCCGATCACATGTAAACAATTGGGTGGAGCTAGCCGTGATGTCACAGCTAGCTCCGACAAATTGTTCCATGATTGGCCAAAGCAGTGCACCTGACCTATGGCCAATCACAATGCACTGCCAGAGCATAGTGCATTGTGGGGCTATTCGCCCACCAAACGCCCTAACCATGTTCGCAGAACAAGCGAACACCCAATGTTCAAGTCGAACTTAAGGACATCCCTATTTTAGAGCAAACAGGTCCATAAGCTGCATGAACTGCTAGGCATCCAAAAGTCCAGAACTTCCCCATATCATTCACAGGGATATCCTCAACCTGAATGTTTCAACTGCACTATGTTGAATATGCTAGGGACTTTGCCAACAGGGACAAGAAACAGCATTGGGGAAATCATATTGCAGCTGTAGTTCATGCCTACAACAGCACAACTAAAGATGTCATGAGGTATTCCCTCTACAGATTAATGTTTGAGAGAGAAGCTCGACTGCCGGTCGCCCTAGCTTTTGGAACCTCCACGGATAGCACATCGCTGACATCATACAAGGGGTATGTTGACTGACTATGGAAAAATTTGAAGAAAGACTACGAGAAGGCAAGAGAGACTGCAGCCATAAGAGAACAAATAAATAAAAGGAACTTTGACCTCAAAGTGAAAGTGCAAGACCTTTAGCTAGAGGATCATGTGCTGTTGAGAAACTTGGGAGTATCTGAGAAACACAAGCTGGCTGATTGCTTGCGATCCCAACCATATATTGTCTGTAAGCAACTCCCCGGGCTGCTAGTTTATTAAATACATCCTGAAGGGAAAATAGGTCCACTGAAAATGTGGCACCAAAATCACTTGCTGCTTATTTCAGATGACATCCAAATACGTTAGCCCTGACTTCGAACCATTCGGACCACACAACCTTAGGCTTAGATCACTCTGGCAATGTCAAACTAATATTCAAATAGAAGAAGAGGATGAAAGTGATGGAGAAGAAATGGTGCCTTGTTGTGGCCACAGTTTCAGGAGAATAATGACACTTCTCCTTCAGTTGGGGAAACAGGAGGGGAAGCCTCAGAGCCAGGACTAGCCAACTCCCCCACACTACCAAACAGCTAGTCCACACACCAAAAGGGGCATTGAGATTCAGGATGACCTTAGTGATGAAGGCCTGATGACCAGGCCCAAAGCTGATAATGATTTCAAGTTTGAAACCCATTTGGTTTTTCTCAGTCTCGATTGTGGGCTGGAGACAGGGGAGTCCTATCAAGGCATCTATGAAGGAATTCATGAGCCTGCAACTTTGGAGTCGGAGCCTAGCCTATGTGATGCTGATTCCCCTCATCAGAACAACACAAGTGCCTTTGATTTAACTCATGAGCCAATGCCTGAAGACTCTATGAATTACACACTATGACAGAACATTAACCCACCCAAGACACTGACATAGGATACACTGGGAGAAAACTCTGATGAACTTATTCCCACTACTCAGCGTTCAAGGAAATTGCCAGATCCTACTACCATTCATTGGGTAGAATATGACCTTGACTTGCCCTCTGGCAGTGAGTGAGCCAGTGAGTTATGCAAGTGGTTACAGATGAACTGTGATGTTTGTGAATATGAGTTATGGTTGGTTTCTCATTTTCAGTTGATGTTCAAATGTATTATTGTTTATTAAGTAATAAGTATTACAGTGGGTTCCACAACTTCTTTGGGGACCAAAGGTTTCAAGTGGAGGGGAGAATGTAGCCAGGTGCTGGCTATATTATTATGCCATTCAGAGACATTTACAGATGAGACTATGATTAATCCTTTTCATCCTAGTGCGCAGTACTGGGACAACTACATCACTTCCTGTTAGCAGAGTGGATTCAGTTTTTCTAACAGCAGAGGATTATGGGACCTGTAATTCTATAGCCAATACATTCTGTATTTCTGAGTGCTGAATGAACTACAACTATCAGAGAGCTAGCGAATGAGAAGGTTGCTGGGAAAGCAGATATATTCTACAGCAAGGGACTGGCTGTCTCTCTTGGTGCTGGATCCCGAGCTAAACACAGAGGGACTCAAGTTCTCCTCCAGAGACAGATTGCTGGCCTACTGCTGCAGGACTCTGCCCAACGGTTCAGCACAGTGGTGATACTGAATGCTACACCAGGATCAGGACTCTCACTGTCAGGTCTTCATACAGACATCTCTGCTCACCACACTGGCAGGCCATTAGGCGGTAACTCTACACTTCCCCGCAAACAGCAAAGAGCCTAGGCAAGAACTCTCATTCCTAGGAGACCATGCTATCCATAGGATTGGTGAGTGGGTGGATGCCGAACCTTTTTCTGTCATCACTCTAGAGAAACTGCGTACAGACACATTTACATCTCAGCAGGAGACCTTTGCTTTGAGCAGTGCCACGGCGTATCTGTTTAGTTTAATTGAAATACCAGTATTCACTAATGCTTATGGGTCCCACCATTGCTAGCAGAAGATAGCGAATACCACCATATTAGGAACATTAAACATCACTGGATTCAAGTTGCTCTAGTTAAAGTGACCTTTTTATCTTCTAAAGCCATTGTTCTTCAAATTAGGGTATATATATTTATTTATGCCAGAGTATACATTTACATAATTCTCTGCATGCCCTGTTACGGTGCCAGTGGCATGGACGGGAGCCAATTAGTCAACAAGCCTTTTCTTCTCCCTCTTGCTGCTGGTGTTGCAATTAAATAGATGAAGCTTACTACTCATGACTGTATAATCTGTTAAATGTTCCTAATTGTTTTTTTCTATTTTACCACTGTTCTGCTTTTTATGTTAACCCATTATTTCTGTGGCCTACTCATTTGAACAAGTTTATCATAGAGGTGTTACTAAAGAATTATGTCTTTTGCATTATTATTCTATACTGTTGAAAAATGGCTGAACCCAAAGTGTCAGAGGTGTCGGGAGGCTTGCAAGCTCAGGGCAACAACTGAGGACAAGCATTATCAAGTGGTCTCTACAGGGGCAGACCTGACTGTCCACTGGTATTCTCTTTTCAAAACTTTTTGGATTCCCTGCATTCTTTACAGCTTCTCCTCTGCTGTTTACATTCAGTTTCTACCTGCACCCTGTGATACCTTGCTGCCTGCAAGCAGTGATTCCTGTACTGCACTGTTCATAAGTTAGGCTCTTTGAAATATTTGACACAGAAGTGCCTATTTACAGGGCATAGTGAGCATGTGTCACAGAATTCTAGGGATTAAATGTGTGGGGGTCTTCACATAGTTTACAAAATTCAAGATTGTGCAGATCAATAGGAGCACACTAGAATAATTGAAATACAATATGTAAATGAACCTTTGATGGGCTGCTCTTTAAGTCATACCCCCTCATCTCCTAAACTTTGGATGAAGGCGGCTGTTCACGTTGACACTCAAGATATCAATTGCATTGATCAGATGATTGTCATGGTAAACCCTCTTTATCATGTGGCACTGTCTTTTCAGCTCTTAACTGGATGAAATGATTGTAAAGTGATAGGGGTAAGAGTTCTCGCTTTAGACTCACAAAGCTTAGAATAATTAATGAAGGTCAGCACCTTTCTGTCCTCTTTCAAAGCATCCCTTTCATTTCTCCAAATCAAGTTCCAGTTCCTGGACCCACAAGTCTTCCACCCCCTTAGGCTTTATCAGTTCAATTTGATATGGGGGTTGCTGGATGGCTTTGAGAAGCTTATATAACCAACACATAGGTGTAACAGATAATATAAAAAGGGTACTAATAAGAGTTTCACCTCTGTCCTCTGCTTTGATTCTTCACTTCATGACTTACAGAGTCTCAGCAACATCAGATGGACCGCCCTGTCCCAGGGGGTTATCAGTTCTGTCCCTGAACCAAAAGATTTCAAGGTTTTTTAGCAATTTTTTGAATTGCCACAAAAAACCCAGTCATTTCAAGGTGTTGTCAGGCACATTGTAACCAGGCTTTGTTGTAGCATTGGCGCGGTAAAGGCTTCTTTCTGTCAACTTAACAATGCAGCTCATTTTTGTTCAAGTATCGTTGTATTGTGCTCCTTCAAAACATCCACACCATCTTTTTTCAGAGCAGCCTGTATTTCTCCTGAGGTTACCTGTGGGGTTTTCTTTGTATCCCGAACAATTCTTCTGATAGTTGTGGCTGCAATCTTTCTTGGTCTACAGTACCTGTACTTGGCTTGCAAGAGATCCCTACATTTTCCACTTCTTAACAAGTGATTGAACAGTACTGACATATTCAAGGCTTTGGACATCTTTGTATATCCTTTCCCATCTTTATAAAATTCCATTACCATGTTATGCAGATCTTTTTATAGTTATTTTCTGATCCTCATGAATCAGTATCTAGCCTGCTCAGTGCATCCATGTAAGAGCTAACAAACCCATTTACAATTTATACACAGACACTAATTGCAATTTAAAAAGCCACAGATGTGGGAAACAAACCTTTAATTGCCATTTTACCCTGTGTGTGTCATCTTGTGTGTCTGTACCAAAGCCAAACATTCCAGGATATGTAAACATTTGATCAGTGCCAATTGGATGATTTCTGTTACCATTATGATTTAAAAAGGAGCCAAACAACTACGTGATGAAAAATAGCTTCACACGATCACTATCCCTAAATAAAAGACAGTTTTGTGTCATATTTTCAATATGAATTACAAAATGTTATGATTTTTGCCAGGGTGTGCAAACTTTTGAACACAACTGCAGTACCTCTTTTTCACCTAAAAGCCCACTGTTCTAGGGCAGTAAATGCTTCTTAGGCTGTTTGTCATAAAGTCTTAGATCTCTAAGGCTGTGATATGGTCATTTTAACTACATTCTTTAAGTTATATTAGGTCAATAAGGCTGATTTACAAAAGACAAGTAGACTGTTCACTTTGCAAGTGCAAATGCACGCTGCAAGGGAATTTTCCCCAGAGCTTAGTGAGTAAGATGAAGCTCTGCTGAGTTTCATCATCCAATCAAATGCAAGCAAAAAATGCAGTTTTTTTTAAATTTTCCTTACACGTGATTGGGTATTCTTTGCAAAGTGAACTTTCACCACATTCACTAAAATCGGGGGAAAATTCTCTTGCAGACTGCAATTTCACATGCAAAGTGAACAGCTAAATCAACCACACTTTGTCTACCTCAGCAGATGATAGTTTCGGTCGAAAAGTTCTGCAAGCCATTGTTGATTTCCTTTGGTTTTCTCTTGTTGGGCAGCTTTTGTTTTGGTGTGCCAACTCCTTTATTTGAATTGCTCTTGAACATCCCTAGGTTGAATAATTATCATTAAGCTGTGTTTTTCAAGAGACAGAAAGGGCCATTTAGGGCCATTTGCATTTTATGCATAAGTGTTGACATGTATTATGATGTGTGTTTGTGTGCATTGCCTTAAAGCAGAACATTGAAATATATGAACAAAAAACTAATATGTAGCATTTTCTCTGACACATTGCAGCATAATGCATGGATGTGCTTCTCAGGTCCATGGTGTTGTGCATCTGATGGTTTGTGTTGAGGTGGCATTCAAAATGAATGGCAACATGCTGTGTTAATGCTTGTAACTTGGGTTAACATGTTAACGCCCATGTTACTGTACTGCACCACAAAAGCAACGTTTTAATGGGCCAAAAATGTTTTGTAGAAGACATGTTGGGCCCTGTTCAGATTTTTTCAACTTGAATCTGTAACTTTTATGTATGTCTCGGGCTTATTCTAAACTTTTTTTGATGCAGCCAGTCATCTGTGTTACTTATTTGCAACCAAATGTGATTTTACAAAGTCCTTTAACTCTGTAGCTCAATAAGTTATTAACAGTAACACAAATTAATTGCTCAAAGCAATGTTATAATTGTCAGATCATAAACTTTGCACTATTAAAAGTATAAATCCTTAGATTTTGCATTGCTTGTTTGAAAAACAAAAGTTTTAATTCCAAGTGTAGAATTTATAAACCAAAGGCAGCGCATAAAGGAAGTCATTTATGTGAACTTATTTGTGTTCTGAAATAAAATGGCCTTTTATTATAAGATCCGATTTATGAATCGTGTTATTTCTAACAGATCATTTAACCCTACATTTCTAACAATGCGCTTGCATAACAGCAGTACCATCATATATTGTGTGGTATAAATGCAACAGTTTGGCAACAGTCCCAGAAACTTGGAGTAAATACTAACAGTCTATTCTTTTCTCTGCTAGGGTATTTCAGCAATGAGGCAAAATGGAAAGTGATAATGACCATTTTATATTTTATTTATTTATTTACCCATTAAAAGTGTGAAGTAAAGTCAAATTCCTACAAGGAAACAATTCATGTATAATTCATCCTTTGTAACATTTTGTAAAGCTGTACAATGTTGACAGCTAAACAAAGAACAATGTGACCTGGAAAGTGCAACATGGTAAAATTAAATAACAGCAGGCGCTTCTGTTCACACTTTTAATTACCAGCAGTCACTTCTGTAAAAAGGTGAGTTAACAAATAACTGCCAGAAAATGAACCTTAACTGGCTTCTAATTGTTTAATCTAGGATGTCTATTGTTAAAATTGTTCATTTAAAATAGCTTACTGATGCATTTAGCACTAGCTGAACAAATTACTCAGTAGGTGATAGAGAAAGGCATAGCCATTTTGTGCCTTATTTATTTTTATATTGTTTTCCTCTTTTTGTATAATGAGGACTTACTCTGCATTGCAGAGTAATGTTTGTTTTATTGGAACTTTTAATAAAAAAATGAATTATTGATGCTGGAACAAGATAAAAAAATCGATGTGCTGAGGATTATAGTTTTTACAAAACGTACATCTAATATCTGAATCTACATGCAAGTAAATAGGAAAAGACCTCCCCATGCCTGATTAAATGAGATCATTCCCTTTTACAAGACAACTGTCATAAGTCCCAAATATTGATGTAGCGCTAACCCTGCAGGAGCCTCTGGATGATGCTTGTCCTTTGGTGCTGCCTTGACCCCATAAACTCCTCAACCCCTCTGACACTCTAGGTACAGACATAGTTAGACCAATAATGTTCACCAATAATATCCAGCACAGAATAAAATGGCAATGGACACAATAATTATTATTATTATACAGTATTTATATAGCGCTAAAGGGTTTGCTCAGAGCTGTACAATAGCAAGGGGGACAGAACATGAGACAAAACAGTAACAGTACAATACACGAGGGGTTCGAGGGCCCTGCTCTTTTGAGCTCACAATCTAGGAGGGAGGGGAAGTGGTACAGGAGGAAGTGGCTGTGGGGGATGGAGTGGTGGGAGAAGTGGAGGAGATCGGTTGTTAGGTGAGGATGGGGTAGGCTTCCCTGAAGAGATGGGTTTTCAGGGTGCGCCTGAAGGTGAGGAGGGTAGGTGACAGTCTGATGGATTGGGGTAGGGAGTTCCAGAGGTTGGGGGAAGTCCTGGAGAAGTCCTGCAGTCGGGCGTGGGATGAGGAGACCAGGGAGCTAGAGAGTAGGAGGTCCTGTGAGGAGCGAAGGGCATAGGTAGGGTGGTATTTGGGTATCAGGTCAGTTAGGTAGTTTGGGGTGGCGTTGTGAGTGGCTTTGTAGGTCAGAGTTAGTAATTTGAATTTGATGCGATGGGCAATCGGAAGCCAGTGAAGGGATTGGCAGAGGGGGGTGGCAGATGTGGAGCGGTTGGTGAGGTGGATGAGTCTAGCCGCTGAGTTCAGGATAGACTTGAGTGGGGATAGCATTTGTTTGGGTAGGCCAGTGAGAAGGGAGTTGCAGTAGTCCAGGCGTAAGATGATCAGGCAGTGTACGAGTTGTTTAGTAGTGTCTGGGGTGAGGAATGTACGTATCTTGGAGATGTTGCGGAGGTGGAGCCTGCATGAATTTGATAGTGATTGGACATGAGGTTGGAAGGAAAGGTTTGAGTCCAGGGTGACACCCAGGACTTTGGCGTGTGGGGTGGGATTGATGGTGGCGTTGCTAGTAGTGATGGAGAGGATGGGGGGGGCGCGGGCTAGGGAGAAAACCGGGAGCTCGGTTTTGGACAAGTTTAATTTGAGGAAATGGAGCGACATCCAGTCTGATATGTCGTCCAGGAGGTGGGCGATGCGGGCGGAGAGTGAGGGGGTGAGGTGGGGGTGGAGTGGTAAATTTGTGTGTCGTCAGCATAGAGGTGATAGTTGAAGCCGTGGGAGTGTATTAGTTTGCCAAGGGAGGAGGTGTAGATGGAGAAGAGGAGGGGTCCGAGGACAGAGCCTTTGGGGACTCCAACAGAGAGGGAGAGAGAGGGGGAGGTGGCAGTGTTATAGGTGACGCTGAAGGAGCGTTGGGATAGGTAGGAGGAGAACCAGGAGAGAGCAGCGTCCCTGATGCCAAGGGAGTGCAGTTTTGTAAGGAGGAGGGGGTGGTCGACTGTGTCAAAGGCCGCGGAGAGGTCGAGGAGCAGGAGGACTGAGTAATGGCCATTAGCTTTGGCGGTTAGCAGGTTGTTAGTGATTTTAAGTAGGGTGGTTTCGGTGGAGTGTAGGGGACGGAAGCCAGATTGTAATGGGTCAAGGAGGTTGTTATCAGTGAGGTGGGCGCTTAGGCGATTGTAGGCCAAGCGCTTAAGGAGCTTGGAAGTGAATGGTAGCAGGGAGATGGGGCTAAGGTTGTTTGGGTCAGTGGGGTCAAGGGAGGGTTTTTTAAGTATGAGGGTGATGTGTGCGTGCTTTAGGGGGGAGGGGAATGTGCCAGTGGAGAGGGAGAGATTGAAGATGTGGGTGAGGGAGCGAATGATGGAGGAGGGGGATGAATGGAGGAGCTGTGAGGGGATAGCGTCCAGGGGGCAAGTGGTGAGGCGGGCTTCAGTGAAGACCTTAGTGACCTCCTCAGTGGTAGCTGAGCTGAAGGAGCGAAGCGTTGGGGAGGTGATAATGTGTGGGATGTTAGGTATGGTGGGGGGCAGTGCAGGTATGAGGTCGGAGGAGGGGAGAGTTGAGGGGGTGATGGGGGGCAAGGTGGAGAGGTAGATTGTGAGTTGACAATGTCCTTACGGATTGCGTCAATCTTGTTTTGGAAATGATTGACAATCTCGTGGACGGTGAGTGAGGTACTGAGTGGAGGTGGGGGAGGGGGAGAGAGCAGGGATTTGAAAGTGGAGAAGAGCCGGCGAGGACAGGTGGAGAGGGTGTTGATGAGGTTAATGAAATAGGCTTGCTTGGCGGCATGGAGGGAGGTGGTGTAGGTGAGGAAGGCGGATTTGTAGAGGGAGAACGCACGAGGGGATCTGGTTCCAGCGCGCGACTGTGTCGTTTGAGACATTTTGTGTGGTCATTCTGCCAGGGTTGAAGCGGTCAGGGTCTGACGTTACGCGTGGTTAGGGGTGCCAGGGAGTCGAGGGTAGCCGACAGTGAGTTGTTGTATGCAGTAGTGGCCAGGTCAGGGCATAACAGGGGAAGGATACTATCTTACAGACAGTCAGCTGCCAGGTGGAGATGGGCCGGGTTCAGGTTGCGGAGGTTACGGCTGGTGATGGTTTGACTCTTTGGGGGAGGGGAGTTAGAGGAGGGGGAGATGGAAAATGTGAGGAGATGGTGGTCAGAGAGGGGGAAGGGGGTGTTAATGAAGTCGTGGGGGGTGCAGAGGTGGGAGAAAATGAGGTCCAGTGTGTTTCCATTGGCATGGGTGATGGACTGTGTGTGCTGTGTGAGCGCGAAGGAGGAGGTTAGGAGGAGGAGCTGGGAAGTAGACGGGTTGTTGGCGTTGATAGGGATGTTGAAATCCCCGAGGATGATGGTCGGTAGCTCAGAGGAGAGGAAGAAGGGAAGCCAGGCGGCAAAGTCATCCAGGAAGAGGGATATGGATCCAGGAAGCCCATAGATTACTGCAATCTTTAGGGGGGTGGGAGAGAAGAGTTGGATGCAGTGGGCCCCGAAGGAGAAGGTTAGGGAGGACCTGGAAGGTGCTCAGCGGTGTCAGGAGCATGCCGACCCCGCCGCCTCTGCGACCACTCAGTCTGGGGGAATGGGTCCAGACGAGGCCTCCATAGGTGAGTGCTGCAAGGGAGGTGGAGTCGATGGGCTGGATCCAGGTTTCGGTGACCGCTAGGAGGTTGAGGGAGTGGGAGACAAAGAGGTCATGGATGGCTGTGAGCTTGTTGCAAACCGAGCGGGCGTTCAGGAGTGCAACCGAGAGAGGAGGGGTGGATGCAGGGAGGAGGGGGACGGGTATGAGGTTGAGGGGGTTGTGGCGGCTGGCGGGAGCAGGAGGGTGCCTAGAGGGGGAGTGGAGAGGTGAGGGGCCAAGGTTTGGGGAGATGTCACCGGCGGTTAGGAGAAGGAGAAGGGTGAGGAAGGTGGCATAGGAACGGGATGTGCAGGAGCGAGTGGATTTGTTAGTGGTGGCGTGAGGGTTGGCGGGAGAGTGGAGTATTAGGAGGAGGTATTGAGAGCTGTAGTGGGGAGAAGGAAGAAGTGAGGGAGCAATGTAGAGCTGTTTTGGGGGAGTAGGGGGGTAGGGGGAGGCAATTTTGGGAATGGAGGAGAGGAATATGAGGAGGAGTGCAGGTGGCATGTTAGAGTGAGCGGAATGCTAGTCAGATCGGGGAGGTGAGAGGTTTCATATCAGGGCATGATGATGCGGAGAGTCTGTCACGTCGTGGCGGAGGTCATCTGTGTCCATCTGTAGGAGGAGAATGAGAGTGGTGGGCAGCTGAGTTAGCAGCTGGCAAGTTGCAGTCCGTGGGTGCTGTAGGCCGGCGGCTGTGAGTGCAGTGGCAAGGCGTCTGGGGATGATGCAGGGCACGGCGTCTGAGGATGATGCAGGGCACGGCATCTGGGGATGATGCAGGGCACGGCGTCTGGGGATGATGCAGGGCACAGCATCTGGAGATGATGCAGGGCACGGCGTTTGGAGATGAAGCAGGGCACGGCACCTGGAGTTGATGTAGGGCACGGCGTCTGGAGTTGATGTAGAGCACGGCGTCTGGAGTCGATGTAGAGCACGGGGTCTGGTGATCCCTGGCGGGATGGTGGCTGGCGATCCCTGGCGGGATGGTGGGCTTGCGATCCCTGGCGGGATGGTGGGCTTGCGATCCCTGGCGGGATGGTGGGCTTGCAGTCCTTGGTGGGATGGTGGGCTTGCGGTCCCTGGCAGGATGGTGGGCTTGCGGTCCCTGGCGGAATGGTAGGCTTGTAGTCCCTGGTGGGGTGATGGGCTTGCAATCCCTGGCGAGGTGGTGGGCTTGCGATCCCTGGTGGGATGGTGGGCTTGTGATAATTCAATAGCCACAGTTGTATTGAATGATGGCTCAGGTAAACACCTAAAGGATTACAAACTATTTACAGCAATGCACACAATTTGAAATAATAAGCAGTGCTAACAAAAAGTGAATATCAATACTTAAATAATGTCAGCAGACTGTGCATAACCACTGTGCATCAGTGGTGCCTGTTGAGAGTGCAACGCTGGTTGTGGGGGGAGAAGCTTAGAAAATACCATCAGTTCCCCTGTGACCACTGGTGCAATGCAATGGGGCCACATGAATGCCTTTTTTTATGATTGTTTGCATGAAGAAGGGGGGTGCCCAGGGGCGGACTGACCATTTGGAAACTTGGGCACTGCCCGAAGGCAGGGGTCAGTAGGGGGCCCCATGAGATGCCCCTGGTACCTTTTTCATAGGCTTTTTTGAGTTTGGGCAAGGACACAGGGGCCCCATGATCCCCTATTGCCCAGGGGCCCTATGAGTTGTCAGTCCACCCCTGGGGGTGCCCCTTTAAATAAGTGATAAGCAGTGGTGGATATGGAATAGAGTCAATCCAAAGGTTAGGGACAGTATCTTCTGCTAGCACACTGGGGCCCTTTAATGGTGAAGAGTAATGAAGAATGATAGAGTCAGATCTGCAGACAAACTGAGTAAATGACAAAGCAAGGATTCCTTAATTGATTTAGATAAACCGGTGCCTGCTAGAAGTGTCTTTACACAACTGGGTAAACAGAAAGGTTGGCAGCTGCCCTCTCAGTGATACTGGTACATAAGAAGTTTCTAGCACTCCAGGATGAGCTGAGCAGTTCTTTATAACTTTGCAGGGGAAGTAAGCTGCTGATGTGCTGACAGCCGTGGTGTATGATGCTGAGAAGGGCTGTGAGGATAGCTGGTTAGTAGAGAGTGGCTGTGAACCTTCAGTGTTACAATCTGCAGTGAAGCTGTGGCAAAAGAATGAGTGGTGCGTCACTACCACTGACTGGGCCTCCGAGTCCTGATGCAGATGCAGAACGGCAGCCTTCAACCGCTTTTGAAAACACCCACGTGGCCACATCATTCACTTACAGAGTTCTGTGAATGAATGAACTAAATTTGCAGCTGATGGCTTGTAGCTCTCAATGAACTGTGAGGATGTTGGTGAGCGTCCTCATAGTTCATTGTTTCTTCTTGCCATTCAGTAACTATCTGTCCTATGATGTACAGGCAGACAGCTATACTGAGTATCTGCAGGCCCTGGCATTGCAATGCCTTAAAGGCTGCAGAGTAAAAAAAAATAATAAATGCACATATTTTTACCTTCAAAAGATGTGCATTTTTTGTTTGTAAAAAATTAACTTTCCCTTTGAGGCCCAAAGGACGTATTTGTCCCATGTTTTTAATTGCCTGTATCATCTGACTAAGAACTTAAAATACTTTTTTTTTTTTTTTGGTTTGAGTCAAAATATTAGTTCTTATCAACAAATGGATCTAGCTTTTTGCCAATTATTTCATGAAATGGCTTAGTTACAGCAACTGAAGTGTACGAACTTTAAAAACAAAAAATTGATTCTTTTGGCGTTCCGTAATCTTATGGTCCTCAAAGGGTTAATAGAAGCACTTAGAATTCTCTGTGCCAGCTGGTAGTGGATTACCTCTCACTGTGCTGTGCTGATAAAATGTACTGCATGCAGTACTTTTTTATCAGCACACTGTGGTGTCCATTTATGAAACTAAGATCAGTAGTGATCCTGAGGATCGCTGCTGATTTCAGTACATTAGTGGTTTATGAAACAGAGAAGATCAGCGGAGAACATATTCTCCGCTGATCATCTCAGCACACAGAGAATCTGCAATCGACAGACCCAGAAACAGCTACTTTATGAAGGAGCGATGTCAGCCCTTCACTGGTGATCTGTGTGAAAATTCTCCCCCCAAGATTCTCCAGCTCAGAGCAGTTTTTAAATAGATATGTGTTTGTGTGTGTGTATATACAGTATTTATATATATATATATATATAGACACACAGTATATATATATATATATATATATATATATATATATATATATATATATATATATATATATATGTGTGTGTATATATATACACACACACAGTATATATATATATATATATATATACACTGTATATACATACACACAGTATATGTATGTATATATATATATATATATATATATATATACATACACATACATATACTGTGTGTGTGTGTATATATATATATATATATATATATATATACACACACACAGTATCTTACAGAAGTGAGTACACCCCTCACATTTTTGTAAATATTTTATTATATCTTTTCATGTGACAACACTGAAGAAATGACACTTTGCTACAATGTACAGTAGTGAGTGTACAGCTTGTAAAACAGTGGAAATTTGTTGTCCCTTCAAAATAGCTGAAAACACAGCCATTAATGTCTAAACCGCTGGCAAGAAAAGTGAGTACACCCCTAAGTGAAAATGGTCAAATTGGGCCCAAAGTGTCAATATTTTGTGTGGCCTCCATTATTTTCCAGCACTGCCTTAACTCCCATGGGCATGGAGTTCACCCGAGCTTCACAGGTTGCCACTGGAGTCCTCTTCCACTTCTCCATGACGACATCACGGAACTGGTGGATGTTAGAGCCCTTGTGCTCCTGCACCTTCCGTTTGAGGATGACCCACAGATGTTCAATAGGGTTTAGGTCTGGAGACATGCTTGGCCAATCCATCACCTTTACCCTCAGCTTCTTTAGCAAGGCAGTGGTCATCCTGGAGGTGTGTTTGGGGTCATTATCATGTTGCAATACTGGCATGCGGCCCAGTCTCCGAAGGGAGGGGATCATGCTCTGCTTCAGTTTGTCACAGTACATGGTGGCCTTAGTGGTTCCCTCAGCTACCGAGTGCCAACAGCACTCATGCAGCCCCAGACCATGACACTCCCACCACCATGCTTATGTTTGACTGTAGGCAAGACACACTTGTTTTTGTACTCCTCATCTGGTTGCCAACACACACGCTTGACACCATCTGCACCAAATACGTTTATCTTGGTCTCATCAGACCACAGGACGTGGTTTCAGTAATCCATGTCCTTAGTCTGCTTGTCTTCAGCAAACTGTTTGTGGGCTTTCTTGTGCATCATCTTTAGAAGAGGCTTCCTTCTGGGACGACTGCCATGCAGACCAGTTTGATGCAGTGTGTGGCGTATGGTCTGAGCACTGACAGGCTGACCCCCCACCCCTTCAACCTCTGCAGCAATGCTGGCAGCACACAGTTTCCCAAAGACAACCTCTGGATATGACACTGAGCACGTGCACTCAACTTCTTTGGTCAAACATGGCGAGGCCTGTTCTGAGTGGAAACTGTCCTTTTAAACCGCTGTATGGTCTTGGCCACCGTCTTGCAGCTCAGTTTCAGGGTCTTGGCAATCTTCTTATAGCCTAGGCCATCTTTATGTAGAGCAACAATTCTTTTTTTCAGATCCTGAGAGAGTTCTTTGCAATGAGGTGCCATGTTGAACTTCCAATGACCAGTATGAGAGAGAGCGATAACACCAAATTTAACACACCTGCTCCCCATTCACATCCGAGACCTTGAGACACCTGATACTGTATATGTATACATACTGTATACAAACTATATATACATGTGTGTGTGTGTATTATTTATATATATATCTGTCTCCTCTGAAAATGCCAGAAAATACAGCTGCGGTCATTTACCACTGCTTGATAAAAGTACACCTGTGTCCACATGCCACCACAATGCAGTGGTGTGAACCGGGCACATAGGAGACAGAGCATTGAGATAGCCTCCCAATGCAGTTCCACAGCATCTGATGTGAATATACCCTAAGGGAAGGATTACATCACTTTCCTCAGACTGAAGCATCACCTCCCACTAAAGCTAAGGAGAGGTAATAAATCAGACACTGCAAGCTGGCATTTAGATAACATAAAATCTTGTTAAAGCAAAGGGAAACATGGATATGAAAACATGGAAGTGTGCATGCAGGTGCTGTTTTTAACTTGCAAATTGTATGAAATACTTTCTGTGTTAAAGCCAGACTCATTTATACAAACATAACAAATCAGTTCTGGCTGCAATACTCATCTCCACTTTGGTGCTGTTCCTTGAAGTTTCTTTGCTCCCAGCTCAACTTATCTTCTGCATTCAATGATAGCTTGTGTAATCCAACTCACTTCCAAGTGTTGTCATCACTTCAGCCTGTGCCCACAGTACTCCAGGAGAGGGCAACACTCAAAAGCTATTACATCCACTGTGCTACTCAGGATGAAGGACTGCACAACACTGTTGCTGAAGGGGAGGAAGAAGGATCCCTGGAGTAAGCAGATTGGCCAGAATACTTCAGGAAAAATGGTATGTATACTATACATTTTTTAAAATGCTATTTTTTTCCAGGGGTGGGGGAATGGAATTGGGTTTATCTTGGTTTATATTTTCTGTTTTGCCTATTTTCAAATAACAGATAAATTAACATATTTATGTGTAACCTGGAGTGTAGCTGACAACTGCTTTGGAACATCTTCCTTTGTTGCTGCTCTATTATCCTTCTGCAATTTGGAAAGGGATAAACTGATTATTCACTAATGCAGAAGTACAGCAGCCATCTTTAAGGAGACCTCTTTGGAGTGCTCACCTATGGAGTGACTCCAGTGCATGGGGGTTGCGATCTTGGCTGTGTCTTGAGAACAGTGATTGGCTGATCTGAGAAGAGCTCAGCCATTTCTCTGAGGAAGAGGGCCAGAGTCCCTGAAATGCATCAGATGGCTTCATCATTCATTTGTCAGTTGGACTGGACAGTAGATGAATGTACTTTGTACCTGTGTACTCTAATGCCTTTAGCCTACTGGGCTTGTGAGTATGTTTTTATCAATTTCACCAATACAGTACTCAAAGATAATGCACTAGGCATTTGTGTCCTTTCTTGTTGTTACAATGCTACAGGTGTTTAACCATATCTCTCAGAGTAATGATGTTGTCTTATTGATATTTTGTATAATTACACTTGATAATCCTCTGTTCTTTCATGCTATGCTTAGTTTACTATCTCCTAGATTGTAAACTCTAACGAGCAGGGCCCTCTGTTTCCTCTTGTACCAAATTGTATTGTAACTGTAATGTCTACCTTCATTTTATAAAGTGCTGCGCAAACTGTTGGCGCTATATAAATCCTGTATAATAATAATGTAATAATAATATATTCTTTGAAATACATCAAGGTATGTCTTGATATCCAGTGGCTAGTGCTACATTTGTATTCAGCAATTGTCTTTAACTCTTTTGCTGCCATCTACACGAGCCTTAAAGTGTTACTAAACCCCGGACCCTGCATTCACTATATCTGGTCTCTCACAGTACACACAACATGGAAGTGCAATTATTTTAGTAAATATAAACTGATAAATACCTTTTCTCATCAGCAGTTAGGGCAGTCTTGTGATTTGTGACTTCTATCAGTGTCCAGCCCACTACTAGCAAAAGCTTGTAGGAGGAGTTTTCTTTCTGCTGTAGGATGATGGAAATCCCCTGACTGTCTGGACAGTGCTGATTGGCCCTGTGCTGATCACATGCACTCTAGCAAGAAAAAAAAAAAAAACCTCTCTAGCAATACACACCAAACTGAACATGTACAGAAGGGCTACGGGTTCAGTCTGTATCAGGTTGTCATTTCTACAAGAGGAGGGGCAGAGAAGAAAGGATCAAACAGCCTTTTTACACAATGCAGAGGATTAACCCCCTTAGGTTCCACAGTGAGTATAACAAGCATGCTTTACTGCATATACAGACTGATTTTACTGTCGTGGGTTTAGTAACACTTTAAGTTAGCAGTAGTGGGGGGGGGGGGGGTTTGCACACAATGCCTGTAAATTTCACAAGCCAATTGTACAGCTGCTGAATCACTTTAAGTGCTATCACATCGGGGCTTGTCAATAATATAGCTACAGTTAGTAAAAATAAAAGTTATACCCAAGCACATAAACTCCCCTGAATGAAAAGAAAAGATAAAAATAAAGCCCCTCCACCTTCATGTACACTCAGCTAATCATAATGGGTGCAGATCAGGACCCAGAGCAAAACTGACTGAAGATGCCAGCAGGAAGGATGCTTATGGACACTGCATTGCCAGAGTGGAGGTGAGTATAGTTCATCTGTAATGATCTTACTATAACATATAAAATGGGAAGATTGTTGCACAGCATAATCAATTTTGCGAACTGCTGTCATGGACAGAAATAAGGGAAGTGTCAAAACCAATTCATAAAAAAGGTATAGTGTGATAGTTTGGGGGAATGGGAAAACTCATGCATATGCAAAAGCCCAGGGTCAGCTTTGTTATTTATAAACGTGCCCCATTGTTCACATGTTTCAGAGACATCTTGTGACTTTGCTGTGCTTTATGATAATGTGCAGCTCTTCACTATGCCTGGGAAAAAAAATGTGATGACATCTGAAGTAATGACATAACTAACCATGAGAAAGATGTCATCAGGTTAACAGGGTTAATGAAGGAAAAATATGCACCTTTACATACCCAGAGGGTTAGACAGTTATAAAGCAAGATTATCATTTTTTATTTTCACTTACATTTTATAATGTTTTTTGTATTTCTAACTTTTAACAACATTTTAAACTAAATTAACTGTTGTTTTTTATGCCCGATAGGTGGATTGCTCTATTGCTTTTATGTAAAGTACCTTAGCAAAGTACTGTACAGTAACACCAGTCGCTGTTTGGCTTTAAAAGAAACAATTGCATCTCTTGGTTCACAGTGTTTTTTTTTATAGGATGTGAGTCACGTGCACATTATAATCTTTTTTTTATGCTGGCTTCCACAAAATATGTGAATGTTTTATAGTTCACTATAATAGAGCCATATAGATATCTTGCCAAGTTTTGTAAAATAAAATTAAAGCAATAAACTAGAAGATGCACTCATCTGGCTTTAATTATATGCCCGTGTATGGAATCTCACCAGAATCCACAAATTTCAGCAGCCCAAATCAGCAGTTTTAAAATAGGTACTAATCCCAAGGTGAAGGATGTGTATTTGGAACATGCAAAATTAAAGCAATTTCTCATTTAAGTGTTTTTTTCCCTCCAGTTTTTCAATTATTTATATGAGAAAGAGACGATACACCCCACCCTTTAGTAGAAAATATAGGTGATATATGTAGTTTGAATGATAAATATGTAAGGCGCTATTACTGTTGTAGCTATGTAGTTCTATCACATAATAGTTTATTTTGTGTTCTCCCTTTTAGCAGTGTTTGCTATATAAGTAGAATATAGGAATAATAACAATAAAAGAGAATACAAATACAGCATATGCAAGATAAAGTAGAAACAATACTTTTTTATTCCACTTCTTTCTTTTTTGCTCAATCAAACATGATTAAAAATATAGCTGTGTTCAAATTCGAAGTAATATATTGAGAGAAGCGAAAATTATCTGTAGATTTTCTACTCAGTGTATGGTCATTTTAATAATAAAAGCTTCTGGCAAGCGGTGGTCGTGGTTAAAGGATAAGTTCACCTTTTAGACAAAAATAATAGTACTGATTGGCATATTCAAGGCTTTGGACATCTTTTTATGTCCTTTTCCATCTTTATAACATTCCATTACCTTGTTACGTAGGACTTTTGACAGTTCTTTTATGATCCCCATGGCTCAGTATCTAGCCTAGTCAGTACTTTCACATAAGAGCTAACAAACTCATTGACTATTTATACACTGACACTAACTGCAATTTAAAAAAGCCACAGATGTGGGACATTAACCTCTAATTGGCATTTGTGTCACCTTGTGTGTCTGTATCAAGGCCAAACATTTCAGGGTATGTAAACTTTTGATCATGGCCATTTGGGTGATTTCTGTTATCATTATGATTTAAAAAGGAGCCAAACAACTATTTGATAATAAATGGCTTCATATGATCATCATCCTTCAATAAAAGAGCATTTTGTGGCATGATCAGTCATATTTTCAATCAATGCCAAAATTTCACAATTTCTGCCAGGGTATGCAAACTTTTGAGCACAACTGTATATATATATATATATATATATATATATATATATATACACACACACACACATAACTATGTAATGTAGTAAATAACATACAAAACAAATTATACAGTAAAGAAGTCAAGATGGGGGGGAGGAGAAAGGGGGGGTGGGACAGTGGAAGGGGGGAAGAGAGGGAAGCTAGAGCTAGCAATTTTGGCCTCTCTCCCAGGCTGGTTTCCTCAGGGCTCAGGCAGCCGCAGCAGCTAGCAGACAGGATCAGCTGCATCCACTGCTTAAACTTTCTGCCAAGTGCCCAGTGCACAGAAACCTTTTTATGGGCCCAGTGCTATCCCATTCCACACCAGGAGGTTGAAGTGTGTGGCTGGATAGACAAAAGAATAGGGCAAGAGGAGGAGTGTGGGCTGGGGCAGACAAAGGGGATAGAATGGGAAGAGGGCAGATGAAACCCCAGTCCTCTTCATACAGGGAGATCAAGTTTTCCATTTTTATATGTTAAAATGTGTATTTTTGCATTAAAGATTTAATTAAAGACCAACTCTGGAACATTTTAAAATGCTCCCTTCTACAAGTGGTAACTGTTCATTTATTCTAGGTAGAGTAAAAGTACTTTTACTTAGCTGACCCTCCGCTTCCTTGGGGGATGGTGCACCCCCCATGCTCTGGTGGTGGACTGTCCCTTGGCGTTATCATGTCCAGTGCAGGGCTATGGACCCTGCATTGGTCTTGATGACATCAGGACCTTAGATTACTGGAGCATTTGGAGAGATGATGTACAGCACACACCCTTTGCAGTGAAACAGATCATCTCAGCTTGTACATACTAGCTTAAAGCTAGTAGCATTTAAATAGGGCTAGCACAGGATATATTTTTTCATGTTAAAGTGGTTCTAAATGCACAAGGTTTTTTACCTTCATGCATTCTATGCATAAAGGTAACAAACCTTCTGTGTGCAGCGGCCCCCCAGCCCCCCCCCCTCAATCCTTACCTGAGCCTCCTCCGATCTAGAGATGTTCTTGAAAGCCTGTGGACTCTTCCTCCTCACTGGTTGAGACAGCAATGGGAGCCCATTAGGGGAGAGCGGGAGTGAGCAAGCATTGGATCTATGTGTCTTATGAATGCATAGAGCAATGGCTCACGGGGACAAACACGCAGTGGTGCCCCGAAGGCAAGCGACTTTCCCTGGGGGCACTGCTCGAGGGGGATGAGCCAGGAGTGTTGGCGGGGACTTGGAAAAAAAGAGTTGCTCTGTGCAAAATCACCGCACAGAGTAGGTAATTATAGACATGTTTGTTATTTAAAAAAAAACAAACAACCCGAAGCTTTAGTGTCACTTTAAGTTAAAACTTGCAGGGTTTTAATACCTCTTAGAGATCACAGTACTTTCCTTGTTTCAGCCTTCATTTGTTTTTCTCTCAAAAGGAAGGAACCATTTATGTTTAGGCACCTTGCATTTCCTTGAACTGGGTAGCTGGCTGGTGACTGTGCATTTATTGGTCTTGTACATAAATGTCTAACAGCCTGTTACTGATTGCCCTTACCTTTCAACTTTGTACAAAGTTACAATGTTGCCGTTTGCGTCCTTGGAAACACAGGAAATGCCTTCTCCTGCCTGCAGCAGACTGATGACATTGTCTCCACTTCAGACATCACTTGACTGGAGCTCAAGGACTGATTGTTAATGATGAAAGAGACAGCTTTTTTTTATTATACTCCTGCTTTTTTATTATGCTCCTGCTTATTGACATGTCAATAATGTATTCATGCAGACTTGTGAAGCTATTCAAAGGTCCACTTTAACAAACCTAAAACAAGTTTATTGAATGCCTTAAAATGGTATTAAACCCAAAACCAAACATTTAATGTATTGCAGCTTACCAATCAATAGATGTGGTGGCTGCCTTAGCTTTCTTTTTTAGGCTTTTTTCCCTTGTTTTCATGTGGTGATGTGGCCAGTAACACACCTCCTGTATTAGAGGTACCCACTCAGAATGAAGGAGCGCAGGTGGCAGATTTGGACAGCTGCATTGTAAGTCTGGGAGGAGGGGCGAGTACTAGCAGATTTAAATACAGCAACAAACTGAAGCTGAACTCCAGCTAATACTTCATAAGAAGTTACAACAAACTGCTTTTTTTCCTTTTGGATTTTTACATAAATAAATAAAAGCTGATCATTTTAAGCACCCTTGCCAGTGTTAAATAATTTGTCTCATCCCTGTAACTGCAAGAGAGTTTGAAAAATGAAAGACTTACCATATGGATCACCAGATGAAAATAACGGAAAGAAAACCAAAAAAAGGAAACTAATGGAAGCCATTACATCTCAGAATTGGTAAGCTGCAATATAAATAAATGTTTATTTTGGGGTTTAATACAACAGTCAGGGATTGTTGAATGCAAAATTATTGCTTAATGGGATTGCTGGCTGTAGCTTTAAACAAACATTTAACTGGTTTCAGCAGACTGTAGCAAACATCAAGCAGTGTTTAAGTCTTTGTACACCAGTAACTAGTTATTTTTTTTACATTTATTCGACATGACATTTTTATTATGTTTGGAGTTTACATGGTGGCATTTCTCACTGTATTTGTCATTAAAGATGCTTGTTAACCTATAAGTCATATTATTTTTTGTGTTTTCTGTTTCAATAAGTTTTTGTTTTTATTGAATAAATGTCAAAGAAAAACACAATTACAAGTGTTCATCTTTTTTCAATTACACAGGGATATATAAATGCATCTTCCAAAAAAAGAAAAAGGATGGGTGTACAAGTACTGTATATACCTATATGGCAAATGTGACCTAACAATATGTCAATCCACATTAAACACTTTTAAGGAATCCTTTATTCCCATTAATTTAGGTAGTATAGGAGGTAGTAGCATCCGTATAGATTAGAGCTACTACTAGGATACAAGTCTTCTCAAGGTAAGGATGTTTGACACCACTGTGTCTTGTGTAAAAATAGGTATCCTAGGTCACTGTGCTATTGCAAAATATTTTGCCCCATTAAATTTAGAATCAGGCATCTAGATTAAAAATAAATCAAAATAGACAAAAAGAGAATAAAGATAGAAAAGAAACGGAAGGGAATAAAAGAAGGGCAAAAGGTTAGGGCTGATCCAGATAAAGTCCCAATCACACAGACCAAAACCTCAAGTGGCCAAGTATGAAAGATTAAATTGACCATAATGTCTCATTGGCATTTTCCCCTAAATAATTATCTATCCAAGAGCTCCAGATTTGTTTAAAATTTTTTGGATAACATGTAAAATGTCTGCTAGCATTTTATTTAACAGGTACCATGACATTTTTTTTCTTGACCTTTGCAGCATTCAGACTACCAGATTCCCATATCTTCAGGGTTTGTCAAGCAGCAGTAAAAATGAGAGATACCAATTTAAATTGGTTGGAGGTGCATGTAGAAGGCTTAAGGTTGAGCAAGGCCTTGTATGTATTTTTAGGAAGACTATTTCCCAAATTGTGTATACTAATTGGTACACTCGCAACCAAAATCTTTTGATCCATGAATATTTCCACCACACGTATCAACGTGCCAGTCAAGCCATAGCCCTGGAAACAAAGGTCGTCCTGTGCAATTTAGTGATTCTGGAGAGAATCATATACCACCAAATAAGAAGTTTATAGTTTGCCTCCCACAAGGAAGAGTTCAGTGAGCCATGAGCAGTGGTGTCCCATATTTGGGTCCACTGTTGCAGAACCCTAGATCCTTTTTCCAATGTACAGTGTGAAATGAGTGGTCAGAAGTTTCAATCCCAAGTAGGTATTTACAGTATCAATTAAAGACAGTGTGTCTTTTGCTAATGGGTCACTGTGACAAACATGTTCAAAAGGAGTGAGCATCGAAGGTGAATCTGTATGTTTTAATGTTGACTTTAAATAGCTACAAATTTAAAGACATCAAATCCTGAATTGCTCAACCATTGTAAGCTTCCAGGATCCCTGGGATCCCTGACAATCAGGAAGAAAAATAGGATTGTAATGCATGGTAACCAAAGGCATGTGTGTTGACAATAGCCTACCGGAATATTTTACCTGGTTCCATATTTTCTAAGAATGTTCAATTATGGGGTTATCAGTGTGCTTTCAATTGAATAATCCATAAAATTGTATCTATAGCTTTAGGGCCAATTAGGTAAGCCTCAAAACTTACCACAATAGGGTATTTTAGGTTGCATGATATGAGGGGCTATTTGTGCTGCTCGATAGTAATGTATAATTTGCGGTATTACCAGACTTCCTTAGAGTTGTGGATGAAATAGAAGTTTCTTAGATACTTTTGGTCTTAAGTCACGCCAGATAAATATTAAGCGGAACCTTTTGAGAGATGTAAGAATGGGGCAACATTAACCATGAGAGTCTGAAAAGGATATAACAATTTAGGAAGTAGCATTATATTTAGGGCTGCAGGATTCTAAGGTGGTAGTGGTTTGACCCAGGTTTATTGCATAAGTCTTATCCGCTGATGTGTGATATATACCTATTGTAATTACAGAAGACGTACTGAGACTCATTGAGAATGCAAATTAGAATGGGGAGAGAGACCGTGGAATTAATAAGAAACATGAGGATGTCCTCTGCAAAAAGATATTTTATGTTGGTGTCCAGCCACCTTTATTCCTTTCACATCTGGAACAATTTTTATAGAGAAGTCCAGGGGTTCCATTACAAGAATGAATGACAAAGGTGAGAGAGAACACCTCTGTCTTGTGCCTCTGTGGATGGGGAACAGTGGTGATTGGAGCCATACCACCGCATTACCAGAAGGGAGTGTAAGTATAACCATGATAGGCTGTCAAAAGCTTTTCAGTTGTCCAAGGGGAGCAGAAAGTCTCTCTTTATCAGTTGGATGGCTTTTACCATGAAATATGAATACACTGTAAAAGTCATTTGATCCCTTATATGCTGTCCTTATAGTGAAAAAAAAATAGGTCAGCATTGATGAATGGAATCTATTACCTATAAAGCCTGAGAAGAAAAAGAAGGTTCATAGTATTATAAGATGTAATTAAAGAGTTTAGTGATGCTTGATAGGATATAGATATCTGTGTCAAGTCACATCCAGAGTACATGAAGTAAAAAACAGAGTTACTAGTGAGGCAAGAAGACACAGACTGCAAAGCTATTTTGATTTGCTGAGATGAGATTAGCTTTCATGTAGCCAAAATCTCCACAAACACCAAAAAGAGGAAAATTTTCTGAGATGCTTGAGTTAGGGTTTCCCATCTGGATATCTTGCCCATTCTCCAATTAGCGCTAACTCATGGCACATGGTTGCTGAATGCTGTCAGTGGTAGGTCGCTGAGGATTGAGGAAGATTTGGGCTGCTTTTGTGCTTGAATGATGGCTGTGGGTGGAGCAGAGCTGTCTCAGGATGTGTCCATTACCCAGACCCATGCACTCGCAAGTCAATTTCTTAGTATATGTTTTCAGCAACCTCACTTTTACATGTGCCTTGTTTAACAAAATGTATATGATATTGCAGTAGACCTTATTTTTTATACAATAACTATCCCAATGACGAGATCATATCTGTTTTTACTGTACATACATAATAATGATACTATGTAATATTTTTGTGCAAAAAATGGCAATCACACTATATTACAGATTTTATGGGCTATTGGTGATACAATATTTAATTCTATTAAATGTTTATATACTGCAGCAGAGCTCAGTGACTGTGATTGTTATTTGAGCGTTTGAATATTTAAACCAGCCAGAGCAGTAAAGCTGAGCATCTGTGTCTGTCCATGATAGTTTTAATGTTTTGAAACCAATTTGAATTGAGTATAATTTCGGTGCCATACTCTACCATCCTTTCTAAAACTAAAGGAAAAATAAAAAATGTTTGGTAATTGAACAGGCTTTTGGTAAATAGTTGCCTATTGAGATAAGTCCTAAGTGCTTTAGTTAAGATTGTAGTTATAATTTTGCATGTAGTTATCAACTGTTATTTTAATGCAAATAGACTGTAATTATTCAGTTTTATTACATATTATTTTAGTGAAGCCAAAATGCAATACAGTGTTTAACATGCAACTATCTATTGATGCTGGATGTTAAATACAGCCCCTGAAGTATAATTTTTGCAGATATTGCAAGCCAACCATAGACATTCACATTGCCTAGTTGTGCCTAGTTGTGCTCATCTGGGGTCTTTAGGAGTGCCTGGTGCAGGTACTCCCCCCTTCTAAGCTACCCCTTATCTCCACACTCAGCCCACCTCTGAGCACTGTCCCTTGGTTCCACCCCCTACTCACCTCCGAGTACTGCCCCTTTTAGAGAATACAGAACCAAGTATCATCTTGTGGTGATGAGTAATTTGCATGAAATGTGTTAATGATAACAAGACAAGCAGTAAAATAGATTCCTCCCCAACCCACAGCCAGCAGCATTTGCCACCCCCAGAAACAACAGATTTCCCACAGCAACAATACATCCACCCCAGTGACAATAGACCCCCACAAACAACAATAGATGTCCCAGCAGTCAGCACCAGTAGACCTATTCCTCCCAGCAACATTTGACGCCCCCTAATCCCCAGCAACAATAGTTCACCCACCAACAACTATAGATCCCCCACTAGCAACAATAGAGACATCCATAACAATAGTTTTCCCAAGTGACAACAGATCCCCTAGCAGCCAGTATCAACTGACCATCCAGCATACCCCAGCACCCCTTGCCATTACATACATTCAGTTCTAGAGGTTCTGGAACTGTGTTCCCCCTGCATGCCTGCTGACAAAAGCCCTGACTTTACTTACTAATGCCCTTTCTAAAACATATTGTCCCCCTGTATTGTTATCTGGATAGCTTTGTATGTGTGGTCACATGATACCCAGGGTACTTACCAATTTGAATGGCTTTCTATATGAGTGCTTATAGAGGAAAAAAAAATGATGATGTGCATATGAATGGAATATGGGGAATTTTTTCTATCATTTTCCCGTAAAAAAATTATTTAACCTTATAAAATGTTCAATTCGCTGGGGGTGGCATGGGCAGATCACCAAGGACGGAACTGTTAAGATATTCACAGAAGTCCTAAAATAATGTGTATCTAGAGATATAAAGAACAAAAATCTGTATGCATGCTTTTGGTTTCTACATATTCTTATCCTTGGCACAGAACTGAGCGCTGAGAAAATCATTTCAGAGAGGTAGATGAACACCCTTTGAAACAGAGTACATTGAATTTCAGGGTGTACTCCTGCAATATCTTTTCTGTTTCCTGTGGAAGCTATGACATTATGATCTCCAAAGCAATGTTAGAATCACATTTCTATTCTTTGAGATGTATTCAAATACATCTTTGAAGCGAGTTTATGGTGATTGTGAAGCATAACATTGATTACACTTCAAGGGGCAGACAGAGCTGAGCGAATCTTTTCAAAGATTTTTTTCAAAGAACATATTTAATGCTTCTCCAAACTTCAACTGTCCTCATTTTCATATTGCCCTTCACTCAACCGTGCAGTACACTTTCTTGTCTATCAAATATTATTTTAGGTTATGGTGAACATTTTATGGGCTGGCAAGTAAAAATGCTTTTCATTAATCTTGGGTGTTTTATATTTTTTTTATAGAAATTTCATCTTTCTAAGCCTTGCAGTCTGAAAACTGACATACAGGTCTCAAAGAAGAAGGTATATAGTTTTAGAATATTTCTGAATCTAATCAAATAATTTTAAAACATTTATTACTACTACTATTACTAAGTGAAATAATATGAACATCATTTAATAAATCAATTAGAACACAGGGATAATCTATAGTGACAAACAAATAAATCATGTTAGTTGTTACAATAATACATTGTAAAGCAAACAGAGCTTTCATAATTCAAACGTATCTACATTTAGTTACTTACCTAATCAAAATAGTGTGTATATATACCAAGTTGCAAAAAAGGGCAACTCCCCCCTTCCGGGGCCACAGGGGAAAAGATGCGTGGATGGCCAGGATCTACTGTATATTAAGAAAGTAATGCCTTGTGACTCTATGAAATTAACATGCTGAACTCATACTTAGAATCTTTAATATATTTTAAAGTTACCTGGATTAGACCATACCTTCCACCCATGGATGATGCAAGTACAATTCTACAATTGTATCCACACTCAAACCATTTTTAAGTTTATAGAGAACAAATACTGTACAGGAAAAATATTGTGTATGTTACTGCAGTTAGGGATAATGAAATCAAACCAAAGTAATCTACACTACCATGCATCTACTATTTGCATCTCCACTGGTCCATAAAAACAGAAAGGCAGAAAGGCTCATCTCATTCTCAGATGAAGAGCTCAATATATGCATCAGTCAACTGTTTCCTCAAGGGGATTTGTATATTAACTCAGCTTTAAAAGACAGAAACAACAATAGGTTTCTACCTGTCAATGGGTCACTATACACCCTGGACAGTTAATTGATTAATAATGTACATACTGTAAGTAGCATTTAGTGTTAGAAAAGTTAGAGGTTGGCTACCAGAGATAAATGGAGACTACAATATATATAGATTTGTTTTTATTTTTTGTATTTATGTCATATGAGATGATATTTAATGGTTATTTTTTTGTATGATGCAATAATAAAAATATCAATTGTATACAAGCTTAGTAATCTTGTTTGGCACCCAAAAAGTCCCACTGATCAATTAAATGAGTTATACCATACCATACCATACCATACCATACCATACATGATTGACCTGACCAACAAATTAATCATTTGAAAGTTTACAATTTAAGATCAGGCATCTAGAAGGTGATTGGCTTGTTGACAGGTGTTAGTGCCCCTTAAGTTTTGTCCCTCCTGTGGTAATGTCATGGGTGGAACTAGTGCCTATATAATACCAGTTGTGGTTGGGGCCCAAAGAGAGGTGTATTATGTAGAGTTCTACATTAGTAAGCAAGAGTGCCTGGCTGAGAAGGACTGAGAATGGGACATTTTGAGATCATGCAGGATTCTAATGGAGGGATCTTGCCACCTTTCATCCTCAGCTGTGGGTCTGTGGCTTGGTGTAGTTAGGTCTTGGGCCTGGGACTGTGAATTCTAATGGGGAGCTGTTCCAGTTTGGTGATTTGGTGATGCTTCTAGGAATAATAAGGGGAAATAGCTATGGGCAGCACAGTGGCTAAATGGTTAGTACTTCCGCCTGGCAGTACTAGGGTTGTTGGTTTGAATCCCAGCCACGGCACCTCCTGGCTGGAGTTTGCATGTTCTCCCTGTGCCTGAGTGGGTTTCCTCCGGGTACTCCGGTTTCCTCCCACCGGAGGAAACCCACTCAGGCACAGGGAGAACATGCAAACATGAATTTGAGTTAGGGACCTTAGATTGTATGCCCCTTGAGAGTTAGGGACTGATGTGAATGTACAATATATACAGTCAGGTCCATAAATATTGGGACATCAACACAATTCTAACATTTTTGGCTCTATACACCACCACAATGGATTTGAAATTAAACGAACAAGATGTGCTTTAACTGCAGACTGTCAGCTTTAATTTGAGGGTATTTACATCCAAATCAGGTGAACGGTGTAGGAATTACAACAGTTTGCATATGTGCCTCCCACTTGTTAAGGGACCAAAAGTAATGGGACAATTGGCTTCTCAGCTGTTCCATGGCCAGGTGTGTGTTATTCCCTCATTATCCCAATTACCATGAGCAGATAAAAGGTCCAGAGTTCATTTCAAGTGTGCTATTTGCATTTGGAATCTGTTGCTGTCAACTCTCAAGATGAGATCCAAAGAGCTGTCACTATCAGTGAAGCAAGCCATCATTAGGCTGAAAAAACAAAACAAACCCATCAGAGAGATGGCAAAAACATTAGGTGTGGCCAAAACAACTGTTTGGAACATTCTTAAAAAGAAGGAACGCACCGGTGAACTCAGCAACACCAAAAGACCCGGAAGACCACGGAAAACAACTGTGGTGGATGACCAAAGAATTCTTTCCCTGGTGAAGAAAACACCCTTCACAACAGTTGGCCAGATCAAGAACACTCTCCAGGAGGTAGGTGTATGTGTGTCAAAGTCAACAATCAAGAGAAGACTTCACCAGAGTGAATACAGAGGGTTCACCACAAGATGTAAACCATTGGTGAGCCTCAAAAACAGGAAGGCCAGATTAGAGTTTGCCAAACGACATCTAAAAAAGCCTTCACAGTTCTGGAACAACATCCTATGGACAGATGAGACCAAGATCAACTTGTACCAGAGTGATGGGAAGAGAAGAGTATGGAGAAGGAAAGGAACTGCTCATGATCCTAAGCATACCACCTCATCAATGAAGCATGTTGGTGGTAGTGTCATGGCGTGGGCATGTATGGCTGCCAATGGAACTGCTTCTCTTGTATTTATTGATGATGTGACTGCTAACAAAAGCAGCCGGATGAATTCTGAAGTGTTTCGGGAATATTATCTACTCATATTCAGCAAAATGCTTCAGAACTTATTGGATGTCGCTTCACAGTGCAGATGGACAATGACCCAAAGCATACTGCAAAAGCAACCAAAGAGTTTTTTAAGGGAAAGAAGTGGAATGTTATGCAATGGCCAAGTCAATCACCTGACCTGAATCCGATTGAGCATGCATTTCACTTGCTGAAGACAAAACTGAAGGGAAAATGCCCCAAGAACAAGCAGGAACTGAAGACAGTTGCAGTAGAGGCCTGGCAGAGCATCACCAGGGATGAAACCCAGCGTCTGGTGATGTCTATGCGTTCCAGACTTCAGACAGTAATTGATTGCAAAGGATTTGCAACCAAGTATTAAAAAGTGAAAGTTTGATTTATGATTATTACTCTGTCCCATTACTTTTGGTCCCTTAACAAGTGGGAGGCACATATGCAAACTGTTGTAATTCCTACACCGTTCACCTGATTTGGATGTAAATACCCTCAAATTAAAGCTGACAATCTGCAGTTAAAGCACATCTTGTTTGTTTCATTTCAAATCCATTGTGGTGGTGTATAGAGCCAAAAATGTTAGAATTGTGTCGATGTCCCAATATTTATGGACCTGACTGTATGTAAAGCGCTGCGTAAATTGATGGCGCTATATAAGTACCTGAAATAAATAAATAAATAGCTGCAAATATGTTCTTGTGTACTGCACTGACCAAGACTACTGCAAGGTGTATGTTCTTGTCATGGTGTTCTGCACTAAAGCTTTTGCCAGCATGCTATTATGATTTATTGGAAGGAGTAATATTTTGCAGCAAAGTGCTAAAAATGCATCTGTGAGTGGAAATTCCTTTCTTTCAACATGGGCCACTGGCTGGTGATGTTGGTGAGCTGACCTATAGTCAGAAGCAATGTGTACAAATGACAGAGCGGTTCTTTCAAAAAACAGGTAGGGGAGTGCCCTACCCAAGAAGAAGCATTGTGGGATCTGTGACAGCCTTGCACCAAAAGCTGTACAGGTCCAATTTAAGTCCCAAACAGGCTGAAAGCAAAAGCACATGCCATGCAACCCCTTTCTAAAGCCTATCAACATGTGGTTCAATTTTCTTTAACTTGGAAGTTTTCCTTTAATTCCTCCCATGTTATCTGCACATTATCTGCCCAAACAAGAGAGAATTGTACTGTTCATGAATTCTGATTTACAGAATATGCATACACACATACAATATGCATACACCTTAAAATCAGAGAATTACCTGGTTCACAACGTATTGCCTGCTCTCATTTGTTCACCTCTAATGAAATTCATATAAGATTATTGTTAAAAAATACTACTAATACTAATTAGATTTGGATATTAGAACATTATGTTCTGGCATGGACCATGCGTCAGCAAAAAATGAATAATTATTTTGTATCGTAAACTATGCCATAAATAATTTAAAATACAAAAAAAAGCCAATGCAATGGTAACTCTATCTATCTATCTATCTATCTATCTATCTATCTATCTATCTATCTAATGAATGTGCAAGAAGCAGAGCAGGAAATTTTGATGTGCTCTCTACACGAAGCAGCAGGGCAATAAAGTCAGGTTTGAATAGATACAAAGGAGTCTGTGGAATGAATGCTGAAATTGTTGTGTGGCACATTACAGAATAATACATGACATAGTTTCTAAAACAGCATTAGGGAAAAATGCTTAAAATGCAGAAAGAAATGTATCTATTCAAAGGCAGAAGGGAGAATTCTATAATGTGAGATCCAATTATGTGTCTGTGCACTAAAAATAGGTGATAGCTCTTTCTTACGATCAATATCAAATGCCTTTTTTCCTTCACTGTTGCTTGCTAAAACCAACTAGACCTTAATCAGCTGTTCTTTCAAACACTTGGGCATGAGGGAGTCGAGCTATGTGAGTGACAGAAGGCCTATTTGCAGTTTGCATAGATTTTCTAATGTGTGATGAGGAAGATCTATGTTCTGTGGTGTTTTATAAAACTATTGATCTGCTTTGGTGACCACTTCAATGCCATTATGCTTGCAGTACTCTGATACATAGTGCTAACACATAAAGGCAAAATAACATTTTTATAATAGCATCAATATAACATTGAAACATATGTGTGGAAGGCATTATATATAATCTACAACTTCAATACAAAGTGCCACAATAATATTACTTATTTTCAGAATCTTCCTCCACCTTTCTTTTGTTTTTTTCAGTATCATAATATAGATTTGCATATAAATATTCCAAATTAAGTGACTGTTAATTTCTTTTCCAGTATCAGCTACAGTAAGCATATTGTACCCTGTGGCTTCTAACATATGAGCCCTAAGCAAACTGCTAGCTTTGCACACCTCAAAAAAGTGTATTGAAATTGCAATGACTGCCTATGTTGGGACTGCAAGTTCTGTTCACTTGAGTAGTAATTAAAGTGCAGTTAAAAGTCATCCTAATTTGACTTCTACATATGCTTTTCCTAACTGCCACTCCTGAGCATAACCCAAGGCTGGTTGAATGGGGAGGTGTGACAAACAGTCCGATGCCTAGGTCAAGAACCATAGGTAGCAAGTGCTTTGATTTGCCTTTAGCAGACCCCATTCCCTTGGGACAAGCAGGTATACCAGTGCTTTGTTGCCCCCAGTCTTAGAACACCATAATCAGGCAGAAGACAACAGCTGATAGCATAATCCTGGGACAGCCCAAGGTTCAGAGCAGGTAGCAGGCAAGCATAATCCTGTAGCCAGTTCTGAGGTTGGGGCAGGTAGCGGGCTAGCATAGTTCAGTAAACTGTCCAACGTCACATTGAGGTGGAAATCCAATTTTCCAGGTACAAAGCCTACATCTGGCACTGGAGAAGTGCAGCCAATCAGAGCAGAGCAGCCAGGGGAAGATATGTATCATTGCCAGCAAATCCACTAGGAAGGAAGAATAGATAGACAGACCAACCAAATACACTTGTTATACAGGACCCTGCCTTTAGCAGAATAAAAAAACAGAAAAAAAATGAGTCCCCCCTAACCACTAAAGTACTACATAATGATGATGTTAGGCCACACTTCACCAGCACTGTAGTTGACGCTGAAAAGCGAAAAGGACTCTTAAGGCACTGCTCTGTAATGTTGCATCATCTGTTCAGCCATTAGCTTTACCTTTTTGCAATACAGGGACAGTATTTCTTTCAAAAGCCATTATAGGGTGACATGGATGCAAGAAAAGGAGATGACATGTCTGCGGATGATTGCAGGGGAATGTGTGTTGTGTTAGAAAACTTTTTTCTTTTTGAGCTGACTATTGTCAACGGTAAATAGCCACTTTTGCTTGACAGCTTGTTTTAGGAAGCTTGTTACAGCAAGTTGAAAAATAACAGACTTAAGATGGCCATACATGGATCTAACTTTAGCTGGTTCAGCAGGGACCAGCTGAATTTCAATCCATGTATAGTCACTGTGGTTGAACAAAAGTCATTTTACTGATCAACTTCAGTATAACCATCCTGTCAGGTTTAAACTGCTCGATCAGCTCTTTGCTGTCAGAATACAAAGACACAACAGGAAGGATCCTCAAATGTGTTGATGGAAGAATTGGGTCAGTTTTTTTTTCATTCAACCCACTGGTTAAATTAAAAAAAAAATGACTCATCCATGGACTGCTTTACTGGCAGGGTCAACAATTTAAAATACAGGATAAAAAAAACAAAACAAAAAAAAGAAAATTAATTCAGTGCCACCACAACTATAAAATTGATAAGCTGCAGTATAAAGTTTTTTTTTTTTTAGGTTTAGTTTTACCTTTACATTTTCTAATATGCATGGATCTACATTATGGAGTGTATGTATCAAGGATTCAATGAGAAATTCACCAAACATTCAACCAATGTTTGGCCATTTTTCAACCAACGTTGACAGTGGGCTTTGCCCACTTTCAAACAAGCTTTTCCTTTCAAAAATAGCACCAAACAAGATTCATCTGTGTGGAAATTTCTTGGAACAAAATTTGCCCAACATCTGTTCCTCAGTGGGAAATACTGTACTGTATTATTACCCTATTATCACCTAGTGAATGTAGATTCATTTTAAAAATCTGCTCATTTCTCATCTTGTACAATCTTCAAACTATTCTCTGGTTTAAAACTGGAAACGTATATTTTAAAGTGCCTCTTTGCTTTGGAGCTGTGGGTTTATTTGCTTATAGAGAGTGCTGTTGCTGTGTTTTTAATATAGATTTCAGCACACTGTTTTTTGTGTGTTTTTCTTTTTAAATTGCTGTAATAAAAAAGCAACCTACCAGAATGAGCCATCCCAGCACACCAGGCATGCATTCTTATATCTGATGAGTGTGCACCCCCTGCTGTGCTGAATGCAGCCCACATACCCTTCAGAATTGATAGAATGCTTTAAAAGCAAATTCCCCCCAACATAAGGTCCCTCAAAGCACCCTTGCTCATAGGGCACTGTATGACCACCTACTTCTCCACCCAGTTATCATTTTGTGCTGAACAATCATTAGTAGTGCAAATTCTTCCCTGCTCCCATTGATGCTATTGGTGTCATCTGAGAGGTATTAAGAGGCAGTGGGGAAGATTTATTAAAACTGGTGCAGTCAGAAACTGGTGCAGCTGTGCGAAGTAACCCATCAGCTTCTAACTTCAGCTTGTTCAATCAAGCTTTGGCAATAAATCCTGGAAGCTGATTGGTTTCTTTGCAGAGCTGCACCAGATTTTGCACTCTCCGCTTTTAGTACATAACCCCCAGTGTGTAATTAGGCAGGAGCTTGTTCAGCCCTAGTTTGTCACAAAGCTGAATGAAATAACGTGTTGAGTCTGTGCGGAGTCAGGCTCAGGAACCATGCAGTTCTGATAGCCAGGAGGCTGGAAAATTCATAGTTGTCCTTGTGAAGGTGACACATGCGTGATAGTAACTTTGTGTGAGTTTTGAAATTTACTTTTGAATAAAAGGGGGCAAAAAGCTCTGAAATGTACTTTGCTGGCTGGATTGAAGTTCATGAAAGGCACTATGTTGGAATGACCCCCAACAGATGTGGAGTATATGGGAAAAAGAAAGTGAACTGTTTTCTGAACCTCACTGAAAAACATAAGCTTGTGTACGGCACTGCTTATGTTCTATGCTTAAAAGCCAATACCACTGCACACTGTATGTGACATATGGCATGTATATGCAAGAGATAAAGTGAGAGCAACCTTTAAAATGACAGTGCACTAGTTTTCTAGAACTGTGCAAGCTACGGTGGACTTTGTAAGCAGTGTGTCTGCATTATGGGATGCCTTACAACGGTGGACAATGCTAAAATGGGAGTGAGAATTCTGTGTCCGCAATAGATTTCACCTCCTGGACAAGCCCTACATGTGTCTAAAGAGAATCTGCCAGTTTTAAAGTGTGCATTGGACTGGTATAAATGTAATTTGGCAATAGTAACTTCAGCTACAGAGGAAAGGCAATATCACCTAGCAACAGATGTGAGTGTGCTGCAGTATGCAGGAAGATAATGCATGGAAAGACCTGATAAGGCATTGAGGCAAGTGAGCAGGAGGATGCTGTCACCAAGTGTACCTTATCCCTGGACACAATACAAGATGACCCTGCTAGGAAGAGATCAATAACTCAATTGCCAGGAGAGTGGGAGGCTGACTAGGAGCAAAAATACAGTGTGATTGCCCATAGCAACACCAAATGAGGCTAGCTCTGATGTCTGTGTGCCATGGATGTTGCCTACTAAGGATCATGGCAGGTTTAAAGCAAAGAAGCTTCATTAAGAAAGGATCTGCCATTATCCCAGCAAGGCTCCATCAAGGGAAGACTGTCTCCCTTATGTAGCGCTACCCTTTTGAGGGCTGCTGAGTTTTATGGTCCCCCTAAGCTCTGCACAGCCAGGCCACACGTATTTTCCAGACATAAGAAATAGTCCATGGACTTGGGTTTTTTGTTTTATTAGGGAGTTCGACTTGGATAGGGTAAAGGGGTTACGGGATGCCCAATTTGATTGTAGAAACAACTTTTCCTGCTCTGGCACACTTAGAAAAAACAAAAAACACTTAACTCCTTCCAGCATGAACCATTACAGTCCTTAGTAGTATAATCCTCCTCTAGGAACTTGGTGTTCCCTGAGTGGATTTTTAGCAATGTAATAATGTGTATGAGCTCTTGGTCCCCTTAGAGCACAGAATACCAGCCCACCTGGCTATAGTATCTGATCCTAGGAGAATGGATTTAGTAAGATATGAACTGTCCCCTGAAGACTTGCCACAACTTGTATCCAGCAGACCTCTCCCTTCTAGGCCTTGGGGGGGTGTAGAGGTACTCCCACTGTCCTTGTCCCACAGCTGTGGATAAAACTGCTTTTAGGCCTTCTAGCTGGGCTGGTTTCTCTCCAAGATTTGCAGGCTGTCCTTCCCCAGTGAATTGCAGGGCAATGGAGCTCCCTCTTTCAGCTTCTCCTCAGCTTCCAGGTTCAAACCTGGAAGGAGAACCCCCCTCCTCCAGGGCTCCCTCCAAGGCTACACAGCCACACCTCTCAGCAATCCATCTTCCACCAAACACCCTCACTAGCATGCTTCTCTTATATTAATGGTCTGGTCTACCATGCTACCAGAGTCTTCTGCCTTGGATTGGCCAGACTCCCAATAATATGCTGATTGAAGTCTTCACAATTCCACCCTTTGGCTTCTGGTAGCTTCCATGGACCTCCAGAGCCAGGTGAAGGCGATAGAGACCCAACCTGCTAAGCCATCCAGCCTGACCTCACACTGAACCCACAGCAATTCAGGCTCACTTACTATCTTGAGCCAAAAATAATTTTACCTTATACTAGCTCCACCTGTGACACATAGTAACTTAAGAAAGTGTGTCACCAGGAAGAAGGTGATGCAGGGGAGATGTGGCTCAGGATTTCCATAAAGAAGCATGTGAGTTGCTGCCTGTTGAGAGCTGCCAAGAGGGAAGCTCCTTGATAAAAAGTAGTCTAGTTTCAGGCTTGGGTAGTGGCCAATAGTATCATGACTTGGTCTATGTTCTGGAATAGTGCAGGAGATAATACTGTGTTTAAGTTGGTACAGAGATTGATTGCAAGTACAGCATCTAAAGAGACTGATTGTGAGATTGTTGTGAACCTGAATATAATGTGGTGTTCAATGATGGAAACAATTTTGTGTGTGTACCAGGGGCGGAGTGACAACTCATGGGGCCCCAGGGCAATAGGGGATCATGGGGCCCCTGTGTCATCGCCCACACCCAAAAAAGCCTATGAAAAAGCCAATGAAAAGTACCAGGGGCATCTCTTGGGGCCCCCTACTGACCCCGGGCCCTCGGGCAGTGCCCGAGTGCTTGAATGGTCAGTCTGCCCCTGGTGTGTACTTGAGATAGTAAAGCAGAGTGCATATAAATATGATAGCAGTGACCACAGAGGAAAGAGTGCCATTTTCCTTATCAATAATATCAGGTGAGACAGAAGTGTCCCTAGATACCTCCCATGGGCCTGGAGTGTCAGAGCTATCAGAGCTAGAGGTTTTTTTATAACAACTCTGGAGCCACCCTGGAGGGTGAGCGGGTTTCTTCAAAGGTGCAAATGAATATGCATATGTTAAACAGAGTCACAGGCTACATGACCATACAGACAACATAAGTACTGTACTGAAACCTCCAGAAACTTCTGCAGAGACACATTGTGTCATCCAGTGGACCGCTTTCCAGAGTCCTCTTCTGGTGTGCCTCCATTGCTGCTGGCTAAAGTAAAGAGACTACTGCTACCTGATAACCAGCACCTGTATCACTTTGTGCCCTGTACCCCTGTCTCCATACTCAGGGGTGCTCAAGAGGGGAACTCATCATACTCATCAGTTCGGCCTCCAACTAAGATGCATGACAATGTGCTCTTTACTGTTTTTTTGCAGGCTGTGTGCATGGAGGTGTGCTAACGTGATTGCAATGCTGTCAGCAGACCTCTGTAAAGGCAACTTGCAGGACTCAGGACACTGTCACTAACCCCAACAATTAAATAATGGCACACACACATAGAACTCCGGTCCTGTACTTAGGCAGCACAGTGCAGGGAGTGATATTACAGCAGGCAGCATGATTGGGATGCTCTTATTTCAAAGACTTTCCAGGCAGATCCATGGTGTGACAACTACAGCAAAAGATCCAAGGTGGGGGGAACAGCAGCTTGCTGGCATTAGGTGTTGTAAGCCTAAAATGATAAACAGGCACCAATTTTTTTAAGTGGGCTAGGGAACTAGGCACTGCCCCTGTCAGCTGTGGCACCCTAGGCAATGGTTTAAGTTACCTTGTAAGAAAATCAGCCCTGTGCACAAAAGAGGATTGCAGAGGTTATGAAAGAAATTTATATGTTCAGGAGAGCAGTGCAGAGAGTGTGAGAGCAGTAAGTATGTGCGGGGCTCGCCCACCCGGCCACATCACTCATTCACAGCATTCTGTGAATGAGAACACTACAAGTTCCGACAGCCTCTGCGGCTGTCAGCTTGTAGTTCTCAATGAACTACCACGGCTCTGTGTAGCACTATGGTAGTTCATTGCGTCTTTCTGTCAGTAAGGATTTGCCTGTCCGTACGGGATGTATGGGCATACAAATACACTAACAGGTCTGCAGGAGACAGTGCAATGCATCAGAGGCTCCAAATAAAAAAATAGCTTATTTCAATAATTACAGATAGTCCTTTTCTGCAATACTTACTTAAACATTGGCAAATTACAGACTTATTGAATGTGAAAAATTCAGTTTTCATTCTACCATCTTTCCACTACCCTTTCATTTTATTTTGTTCTATATATTGCTTAAAAATGTAATAACAAATATTATAGACAGATATGAATTGTGGCAGCAGAGACATCAGTTCAGTATGTGCCCCAGTTATGCTTCAGTTTTTAAATCTTAAGCCACAAGACAGGATCAAACTTCTTTGGTTTTGCAAACTTTAACTAAAAATTGCTTCGTTTTTAAATCTAGTATCATAAATCCTGCCTTATTCTACAGCCTTCATGTCAATTCCTGAAAAATATTTTAATTTAAGCTTATATTTTTTTTTAAGTCTTTCTTCTTTTCTGGTTGAAAGCCTACCACCATGATTTACACAAAAAGATCTGAGCAATATGTTAGTTACTACTTATGTGATGTCTTAATTATTCAGAGGGAGTTTAGAGGAAAGTGCTTGTTCATGGGTGAAATTAGGAAATTTTACTCATTTAAAGGAATTATATGTTGAGTATGTATTTGGATGTCATAAAGTAAAGCAGATTTTCAATTTAGTACTGTTGACCTTTTCTGTTATTATGTTATCTGGTATTTATTTGCTTTCAAGCATACTATACACATAAATTATAATTATTGCATTGCACAAATGAACCAACCAACACAACATGTTGGAGACCTAAAACTAAAAATACTGTAGAGTATTACTGTAACCATAGCATGATATGTAAAAAATCAGTCTGCAAAGTACTTAGAGCTGGCCAGATTTCCAATTATGGATGATTTTTATTTTTGCCCTGTCCCATGTGACATCTCCTCTTCTAAGGCATGTGTGATGTGACTAAACAGCGGCTCTTATAGCCTTGTTTCTGTGCTATTATAACTAGGTAATTTGTGTAGAATACCATACAGCTGCTTTAGGCATGCTAAAGTGTGCTTAGGATCCAATGCCAGATATCAGGTCATCCTCAGATATCTGAACATACTGTACCTTCCTATCTTGAATTGACTGTTCTATTACAAAAAAACCCCCAAAAATATTGCCTTAAAAAAACTTTCAACCAAATGTGTGAGTTTGACTGGTTACACTTTTCTCAGTTATGTCGAGAATAATTAGATGCAGATATAGGAGCCCTGACCTAAGCAACTATATAAAATTACTTTTGCAAGGTTGTAGTCAGCCTAAGCTTTAATCAATGGTTTTGTGTTCCTCAAGTCCAGTATTATTGTTGTTTGCTTCTGTCAGGTGAGTTATGAATATATATCTCTCCAGCCAAACACAAGGAGGTTTAATCACTAGTGTTGCATGCTGGAGAAAGGGATAAATATTTGGTGGAATCTTCTGGAGGAGGTATTGCCTCCAAGGCCCTCCCTAGTGAGGAAGTACATATAGCTTCTCCCTTGGCCTAAAGACCTGCTACCTGTGGTGCTAAAGGGAGGCCCAACCCAGGGCCTGAAACGTTATACTCTTCTGCTAGACATTGTATGTGATAAGGTATTTCTGGACTGGAGCACACGGAATGAAGACTCTGCTGCTGAAGTGCATCATGGGAAGCTAAGTAGAAGCTATAGCCAGTGAGCCTTGCAAGGAGTGGCTCTTCCAAATTGCAAGTAGGCTACCTTTTCCTTGTCCTTGTCCTTGTCTTATTTTCAGTATGGATTGTAAATAGAGCTTAAAGTCTACTTATTGTTATGCCTTTTAGAGTATCCTGTTCCCTAACCCCTCTGTTTATTCAGCCTGAGTTTATTTAGCCTAATAAATGCTAATAAACTTCTTAAAGTGACTGCCACCCATTTTTTTTACTCCACTACAAAGTAATGATCTTGCCTTGAGTTTTGGTATGTTAGCCTTCTGAGTATCTGAGGTCCCAATTATACTGTCTGGGAGTGCTACACTAATATAAAGACACATTCAAACATTTTTGCTCCATTGTAATGAGCTAAGGGTATTGGAGGGAGTTTCATGCCACTAACCCTCCAGCATGTTGATGAAATATCAATGGTACTTGCACTTTAAAAATACCAGCACACCTTTTTTCTGTGTTTTTTTGAATAATCAGTTATGGGGATCTATTGTACTCTTCAGGTGGCTACAGATATGAAGATTGTTCCACTGATGGCCAGAAATGTCAATGGCTACATTAGGACTGCATTGATACTACATAGAGACTCTTATAGGTACAATGGAGATACCCTGTGGTAAGTCTAAATCCAGGAGAAAAGCACATTGACTAAATCAAAAGATAATAAAAGTCAGGAACTACAGCTGCACAATCACTATAAAAAAATGCTAATGACAATATTACAGTAGCTTCTTTTGAAATCATTTGCCATTGTCCACATTCCCCTAATGCATAGTTTAGCGAATGGAAAGCTTTGATAATTTTATGAACCATAAATTTAGTAGAACTAAAAGAACATAACAAGCAGAAAATTGCAAATACGTAAATGGAAAAACACAGCCCTCTCTAGTATCCCTAACAACCAATGAAGTCTATTTTACTTTATACATTTTATTACAGCTTAATGATTAAGAAGCTTTATATTTGAACACATACATTTATCTTGTGGCTTTGAGTTCAAATCGACTTAAAGATGTTGCATTAAAATCTTGGGAACAGAGAGTAATTCGCCTGAATTCATTCAGACATTGGTGTACTAAAAGAGTACATTTTCACTTACCCTAGCTCACTGAAGCTTTGTTTAGTTCAGTCATCGAATTATAGAAATTTCCAATTTTTTTAAAAAGAAACCAGTAACTGGGTGTTCAAAATAACTGCAGGTTCACTTGACCAAGTTAAAAAAGAACTTTAGTGAAAATAAAAATTTCTAGGAGACAATTTTTTATTTCTTTTAGCAGAAAAGACTTTGCATGTCTCTTCTAATAAAATAACCCATTTGCCTATCTCCTAGTATTTTTTTTAATGGCATACACTGCCTCAGGCACATGTACACTCCCAGCCCAATCCTGGCATCTGTAAGATGCAGAGAATGTAGCTGGGTGTCAGGACCATGTAACTCCTGTGCTCATGCGGAGTTAAATAATCAGTGACCACTCAATTGTTGAAGAGTAGATTCAGGAACCCAAAAGAATCCTGGGAGAATATGACTACAATTGGCGGACAGAGTGATGCAGGACAGCTCTGATCTATGAACAATGGAGGAGGGCAAACAGCCAGGTAAGTGTGCCTAAATATGCAAATATGCTTTGCATTATAGCAAGAGAAGCATAACTACAGTTCCACTTTTAAATATACTGCTAATGTAAATCACCTAAACTGTGTATAGATGGGTCCCCTGAATGATCTTTCACCTTGCATATCATTGTGTTTGTGACAGACTCCACCTGGGTGCCCCCACCAAACAGTTCCTCCTGCCCTTCAAACCCTTCCAGCAAATGGATAGTTAAATCTAGCTCTTTACCCCAAGAATCATACACAGACAAGATGTTGAGGTAAAAACCAAAGGAATAATTTTATTGAACAGAAATACAAAACTAGGGGCAGCCACCACATGGACAATACAAACAAACATTACACATTGGGGTAAACATCCCACAATGGTTAAGTAATGAGGTAAAGTTGACAACAAAATAATCACATCAGGATGATTAGCAAACAGACAGAAACAATAGGTTACTCAAGTAACAAAGAGAATTCACTCCTAGGAGGCACACAGTTGGGAAATTACACAATGGGAAAAAGACACTTCACACCTTAATAAACAAATTACATATACAGCAGGAGACCCCAGCATCAGGCTGTTTGTGCCCATTATAATCTTCTGCTTTGAGTCTCTGAGTCTAGGAGGGGTTTGAAGCAGTCAATGCTGGTTTGGGCTGTTGGTTCTATACCCCAACAAAAGAGAGAAACCAAATCTTTGTCCGGGTCCTCCAGTTCTCAGAGTCTGTGTGTTTCGGGGAGACATGGACTTGAATCAGAAGTAAAACTACTCCAAAGGTCCCCCAGGCACACACCTCCCAAAGAATAGAGCCCCCTCAAATGCTAGAACTCATAGTCAGTAGGCAAGAGGCTAGCCTGCAGTCCCCCCGTCCTTGTTTGGTATGTCACAGTGATCATTTGTTTTTTTAACTGCCCTTCTTAGTTCCAAGAAGGTGGTTGCACAACACAGGAACCTTTTGGGAAAAAGCTGTAAATCCTCTCAGATTCACTGTGAAAACTTGGTGATTTCGATTGCGGTGAAGAAAACAAAATGTAAAGGTGAACTGGACTCAATTGAATTTAGTACAGTTGCAATATTTTCTGTGTAGCAATAGAAATACCCTTTTTGTTCTGTTGCCTGGAGTTGCTCTTTCAAATGGAAGGTCCACTTCAAATCCACACTATACAGGCATAAGATTTGTGATCACTTTGTGACAAAAACTCAATGAAACTCCCATGAAATATCTCTTTTATCCTCTTCTCTGATGCTATTTACTGACTCCATTTCCAGTAGTATTCTATCTATTCTCTATAAATGTGCTGTGATTTAACTCTCAGCAGGATATGGAAGAATGAAATGTACATGACTTATTTCGTTCAATGAACATATTTTCTTTGAAACTGTGTGAGTCATAGCTATTCAAGGAAAACAAATGCATTGTATGTTGCATACATAGAATTACATTTTAAAAAATAACAGTGCCTGGCCTCATTTTCTGATAGTGTTACCAAATTGCGCCCCCCCCCAGGATCTATGAACATTATGTGTAAGAAAAAAATCTCCCCCAACAAAACAAATCAAGCACTAATCTGCATGCTAAGCATGAATTCAACCTTATCCCAATACAAATCCACCATCTGCTAAAATCCTCCCTCACAGCACAAATCTTTGCCCCCCATCCTGCCTCCCAAGATAAATCCCCCCACATTACTACTCCTATTACATTACTATTTCCCCTCCTAGAACAATTCTTACCCCCTACCACCCCTTAAATTCCCTCTTCCAACACAAATCCCCTCCCTCCAATCTCCTTGTAGTTCCCCCTCACCTCACATTGCCCAAGACAGCCACCGCTCCTGCCCACCCCTATGTCCCAGCCCTGTCCACACACTGCACAGTGGTTCTAAATAAACCAAAATGAATATACAGTACATCAGATAAGTGTGGTAGTTGCTGTGATACATATGTCCTGGGAACTAATGTCCATTCCAGACAGAACAGAATTCCTCCTAAACAAATAGATAACACATGTATCTTTTAAGGCCTCATGCATACACAGCTCTTTCGAACACCTTTCTCCTGGCAGGAAAAAAGCAGCTTTAAAAACATGTGTAAAGCTGCGCTTTTTGAACATGTTTAGGTGTGTTTAAATACATTTAATTGTGCCAAGTAATATAGTCTAGCCATTGAAATAAATGAATGCTCAAGTGCCAAATGCACCTGGTGTGTAGGAGGGTTTACATGCTTTTAGGTGCATTGGACATTTTTTTCTGCACAAACTCTCCTCTCCTGAATGTGATTTTGGTGCATTCAGATTTCTGCCCCTAAGTCTTCCTGCCTCTAAAGCCTGTAAATGCCTATTTGTGCATGGGCACATAGGCTAACATAGAAGGTCATTTAGGGGCAGAAAAAAAAGTCAAACACCTGTAAAACAGGCAATTATTTCGCTGCATGTGACAGGTGCAGTCTCCTATCTCCACTGCTGGTGGCACTCACATTGCAGCAGCATTGCGGAGAGTAAGTCAGGAGGAACTTGTCCCTCTATAGTTTCCTGGGTCACTGGGAAGCAATCTAGTTGGATGTTGCTGTCCCATGTGACTCTGGTGGCCATCTTGGGATAGGCAGAGTCTATTTAAAACCTTGGGGCCGGCGCCTCCCAGCCCTTTAAGGGGTTTCTTGCACTGTGAGGGGGTAATGGTTTAGGGTCATGTGACTGCCATGATTGGTTGTCACAACAGTCACATGATTGGAAAACTTTATGTAAAGCACCAGTAACTGTGTCGGGAGCATGCAGGGTGTGCGCTCTTGGCACATGTTTGTTTAAATCACGTACACAAATATGAGTCAAGGTCCAGCCACTGAGAGGCTGCATATTTGCGTACTGCTTATGCCAAGGAGTTAAGACACGGGCACCTGAGCTTGACGCACATTTTGCAGGTGGACAGCGTAGGGACAGGCGTAGGGACAGGCCACCCATTTGTCAGGGAAAGTAAGTAGTAGTAGGGAAAAGTTCTGGATAAGTAGGGACAGGATAGGGGCCTGCTATCCTTCCCAGGAATCCTCCCCATTGTACTCAGACTGGTCAGGCTGCAGTGCGCTCTTGGAGACAGACATTGTCAGTGCATCAGAACTTGCTACACTCTACATCATTGATAGAACTATGAGTGTTCCCAGCTGGGTGCCTTTCCACTGAGCTGGTTCTGTCTTTGAGCCTTTTCTTCAATATAAGTTTTGTTACCTGCAACCGAACTCAGTGTTTTTACTGTCACTTCAGCATGCTGCACCCACCCACATGTAGCGTGCATGAGGCCTTAGCGTTCTGTTGGCACTCAGCTTTTTTACCAAGAAGCAGGTTGCAACTTGCAACAGAGAGAATACGTTTGGGAGCTCTTGAGCCTCAGTCAGCCCAGCTATGACTAAATAATGAGGTCTAGCTAACAAAAAAGATTTGGACCAAGGGATGAAAGCTTTATCTCAACCAAAGCTCTACAAGGCCTCCAAGACCCAGAGCAGGACTTATTAGTGTAGTGTTACCCTCTTGAGGGCTGATGAGTTTTTGGATCCTCCTATGCTCTGCACAGCCAGGCAACATGCATTTTCCACACTTCTACAGTCAGTAAACTTGGTACACTCTTCAGAACCCAGGTGAAAATCTCCTCATCTACCTTGCTGTCTTGAGAGTATCCCAGGGCAAGGGATTCCGAAACATACAAATTAAGCAGTCCCAGGGAGAAATAGTTGGGTATTGCACCTGGCCACCCTCTCCTTCTTTGGCCCAGGGTGTGTAGAAGTACTCACACTGTCTTGTTCCTGTAGCTTTAAAGCTTGAAGCTGCTTTCAGGCCTTACACTGGGCTGGCTCCTTCCCTGGCTCCTGTCCTGGTTACAGGCTGTCTTTTCCCCGGTAGACTGTGGGACAGTGGAGGTCCTTCTTTCCATCTTCTAGCCTGTAGGCAGACCCTCCTCCTCTGGGGTCCCCTTCCAGACTCCACCCCAGCAGCACTTCCTCACTCCATCTTCCACCTGACTCCCCTGCTGACAAGGCTTTCTTATATTTAAGGGCTGACCTAGCCACCATGCCAAGCCTCCTGCTTGGGGATTGGCCAGATTCCCCTAAGTATGCAGATCTGCCCTTCCTTACTCCCGCCTACTGTCTTCTAGAACCTTCTCCAAGTTTCTAGAGCAGGGGGAGGTATCATAAAACTTACACGCAGAGCCCTACAGCCTTAACCTGAAGTCACCTTACAGACTCACTCCCAGGCTGACTTATACCCAAGTTTCTAGCAAGCCTCTAATTATGCACAAAAAAATATCTTACACTAGAGAGCGTTACATCAGGTTCTGAAAAAAACAAAATGTTTGTTCTCATGATAACAAACACAAATCCTGGAGCCTCTCGCCATGTGTAGGTGAGAAGCCTAGGTGACACATACACATCGTCCAACCAGTGCCTCACATAATTTATGTATATATGTTTTGTGTTTATATGTTTATATGAATGTGCATATGTACATCCATACAAATGTAAAAAAAGACATTCAGAAACATACTGTATGAACATAGGCATACACAAATCCACACCAACATAATCATTCATTCATTATATATTAACTTCTTTTCTTCTTCTCTTCCATTTTTATAAAGGGTTGCAACTGTATTTTCAGTTTTAATCAGAGACAGCCAGATGTCCCAAAACTTCAGATGACCTACAACTAGGTAAATTAATCCTTTATATTATGTAAACCTGAATTAAAGGGATGGAAGTGAAGCACAGAGATACACAGGCCAATCCCACTCTGCTAATTTACAGCCTAAAGACGGCCATAGATGGACTGAATCTTGCTTGGTTTAGCAGGGCCAGCCGAGATTCCATCCATTTATGGGCAGGCTGATTGTACTGAAGTCAATCGATGGATTGACTTCAGTACAACCAGCCAGTCAGATTATTTTCATGCAGGCAGGCTCCCTGCCTGCAGAACACACTAGCGCCTAGGGAAGGAATTGAGAAATTTTCTTTCCTGCAACTCGTGCTTGCAGAAAAAAAATTTGCGTCATCTATGGCTTTTCTAAGTTTTCCTAGAACAAAAAAATTAAGGTGTATTACTTACCTATGTCTTTTGTGCTGCTGTGTGCTTCTTCTACTGAAATTTTCCTCCTCTAATACCCACCCCTGCTGTTGTAATCTTCAGGTGTGGCTAATGAGCTGTGACTGGTACTTATCAAGAGTACCCAACTATGCCTTTCTGCCAGCTGCTCCACTGATAGAACCCACTACTATAGCTTCTATGAATGCAACACGGTCTATAAATGGAAGGGGCATATCTATTATTCATCTGCCCATCCTCCAATATATGGATTCTGTTTCATTCATAGAAGTTAAAGTAATGATTTACATGAATGGTACAGCTGAGTGGAAAGGGTGGGGAAATAGTCAGATACTCTTGATGATTGCCTGTCATAATCCCTTAGTCATATTAACCCCGACCACATCGGAAGTTTACAGGGATGTGGCATCAGAGGAGGAACATTTTGGGGAATGGAGGACAGGGCAGCACAAGGGACACATCTCAATGGATGTAAGTAATATGTCTTTTGCAAAAAAAACTTAGGCTTTAACTCCTTCCCGCCCGGCCTATTGCAATATGACAGCTGAGCGGGAACCCTATTATCCTGTGAGGACGTCATATGATGTTCTCCCAGGATTGCGCCTTGTGTATGCCCCATGGGCCATGCTCCGTCGCGATCTGCCAGCGGCTGTGTCCATGGGACATGGCCGATGATATATTACTACAGCGGCTCGCTGCCAGTGTCATGTGATCACTGTGACCAATCACAGATGATCATATGATAGTTGTAAACAATGAATCGCTTCCTTTCAGTGCTTAAAACTGTGCTGTGAGCTGTGATTGGTCACAGTGATCACATGTACAGACAGGGCCAATCACAGCCCATCTGTAGCATGTAATCAGCTATGACCAATCACAACTGATTGACAACAAGAACTACTGAATTAATTCATTGGTATAAGAAATCATAATAAAAAAAAAATCCTGATCACTTGCCCAGAGTAGTACAATGTTACTATGGTAACACTGTATGGCTCTGGTCACAAGAGCAGAAAAAAATCACAAAAAAACTAAAAAAAATGTAAGAAACATTCACATTTTTATTTTGTAAATTACAAAAATTATTAATTTACATACTGTTGGCAGTCAGTGTCCATGATCACTACCGCAGCAGTTAAATGGTGACGCTGTACTGCATTGGTGACAGTATGTAAAAAAAATTGTGAACTTTTTTTTAAATTTCTTCATTTTCCATAAAATTATGACAAAAAATGACAGCTTAAAAAAATTCACCATACCTTTTGCTAAATACCTCAGATTGTCTACTTTCCGAAAAGTGGTCATTTTGGAGGTATTTGTACTATCCTGGTGTTTTTGGGCCTCAAGAAATGAAATTAGCCATCAGTACATCAGGATTTATCAATTTTTAGATACACTATATTGCCAAATGTATTGGGAAGCCTGCTCTTACACCCACATGAACTTTAATGGCATCCCAGTCTTAGTCCATAGGGTTCAATATTGAGTTGGCCCACCCTTTGCAGCTATAATAGCTTCAACTCATCTAGGAAGGCTGTCCACAAGGTTTGGAAGTGTGTCTATGGGAATGTTTGACCATTCTTCTAGAAGTGCATTTGTGAGGTCAGGCACTCATATTGAACGAGAAGGCTTGGCTTGCAGACTCTGCTCTAATTCTTCCCAAATGTGTTCTGTCAGGTTGAGGTCAGGGCTCTGTGCAGGCCAGTCAAGTTCCTCCGCCCAATACTTGCTCATCCTTGTCTTTATGGACCTTGCTTTGTGCAATGGTGCGCAGTCATGTTGGAACAAGAAGAGGTCATCTCCAAACTGTTCCCACAAAGTTGGAAGCATGAACTTGTCCAAAATGTCTGGGTATGCTGGCACCTTAAGAGTTCCCTTCACTGGAACTAAGGGGCCAAGCCAAACCCCTGAAAAACAACCCACACCATAATCCCCCATCCACCAAACTACACTTAGCACAGTGCAGTCAAGCAAGTACCATTCTCCCAGCAACCGCCAAACCCAGACACATCCATCGGATTGACAGACAGACAAGTGTGATTTGTCACTGCAGAGAACACGTCTCCACTACATTCTGCAAGTGGTTCTAATTTACTATCGCTGTTCTCTAGCTGATCTAAAACCGCTTTTGACCTAAAGGGACGCTTTTTGGACACCATGGACATTTCTCAGTTTCAAGGCAGAAAGAACAGTAAAAATGCAGGCAGGGCACAGGACAAAGCACTGGGGATAAAATGTATGTGAAATGGTTTGATGCAATAATGTAATACTATGTGATTTTAGTGTATTTAGTGAATGTCACGTAAACGTTAACATTTTTACATTTCCCGCTGGTTCCGTTCCCCGTGCGTCCCGTTGCAGGGAACGGAACCCGGAAGACTGCTGCCGGCATTAGCTGGAGGAGATGGCCGGGGACGCTGCAAGGGGGACATCGTGGGAGCGCAGGACAAGGTAAGTGATACAGGGATCACTGGAGCAGGGCTGCATGGTATTCCTGAGTGTAGCTCGGGGGTTACCGATTTGGTACTGAAAGTTTACCCCGAGCTACACTCAGGAATACCGCCAGGGAGGTTAAAGGATAAGTTCACCTTTTTGGACAAAAATAATAAGTTCAAAATGTATTCTGCTACATGCCTTTGGTGAAAATAACCTAAATCAGTGTTTATTATTTAGTTGGTTGGAAAGTTATAGAGTTCACAAACTATGGCATATACACTACTGTATATTGCCAAAAGTATTGGTATATCATTGGATTCAGGTGTTCCAATCACCTCCATGTCCACACGTGTAGTATAAAATCAAGCACCTAGGCATGCAGACTGCTTCTACAAACATTTGTGAAAGAATGGGTCGCTCTCAGGATCACAGTGAATTCAAGTGTGGTACCTTGATAGATTAATGCCTGTGCAATAAGTCCATCTGTGAAATTTCTTTGCTACTAAATATTCCACGGTCAACTGTTAGTGGTTTTCTAACAAAGTGGAAGCAACTGGGAACAACAGCAACTAAGCCATGAAGTGGTAGGCCACTTAAAATTGCAGAATGGGGTCAGCACATGCTGAAGTGCACTGTGCACAGAAGTCCCCAACTATCTGCAGAGTCATTGGCTAAAGACCTCCAAACTTTGTGTGGCCTTCAGATTAGCACAACAACAGTTACATAGTTAGTCTGGCTGAAAAAAGACAAAAGTCCATCCAGTTTAACCATTTAAAAAAAAAAGTTATAATCCTATACCCACAGTTGATCCAGAGGAAGGCAAAAAAACCCCAGCAAAACATGATCAAATTTGCTCCTGCAGGGAAAAAAATTCCTTCCTGATTGGCAATCGGATATTCCCTGGATAAACTTTACCTATAAAATTTTAGTATCCAGTTATATTCTGTGTATCCAAGAAAGAATCCAAGCCATTTTAAAGCAATCCACTGAGCTGGCCAGAACCAACTCTTGAGGGAGTCTATTCCACATTTTTACAGCTCTTACTGTGAAGAAACCTATCCGTGTTTGGAGATTACATTTCTTTTCCTCCAGATGTAAAGAGTGCCCCCTTGTCCTCTGTGATGATCTCAGGGTGAATAGCTCTACACTGAGTTCACTATATGAACCACTGATGTATTTATACATGTTGATCATATCCCCCCTTAATCTCCTCTTCTCAAGAGAGAATACATTCAGTTCCTCTAATCTTTCCTCATAGCTGAGCTCCTCCATGCCTCTTATCAGTTTGGTTGCCCTTCTCTGTACTTTCTCCAGTTCCCCAATGTTCTTTTTGTGAATTGGTGGCCAAAATTGAACTGCATATTCCAGATGAGGTATAACTAATGATTTGTACAGGGGTAAAATGATATCTCTCTGGAGTCTATACCTGTTTTAATACAAGGGAGGATTTTGCTCGCTTTAGAAACCACAGCTTGGCATTGCATGCCATTATTAAGCTTGTTATCTACCAGAACTCCCAGATCCTTCTCCACCATTGATTCCCCCAGTTGTACTCCCCCTAGTATGTATGATGCATGCATATTCTTAGCCCCCAAGTGCATAACCTTACATTTATCAACATTAAAGGAAGTGTAGCTGTATCCAAATCCTGCATGTGCTCCAAAGAGCGGATGTGACGTCACTGGAAGTCCCACCCAAAACGTTTAGTCACCAACAAGGGATGTCTTCAAGTGTAAGTACACCCTGCTTCCCATCCGCTCGGATAAACCACTAAACCCTGCCCACTACACCCAATCTAAAACTGATTGGTCTCCTTCATATTAATCAATGCCATCACATTACCTACAGTGCACTATAATACCTTAGAATCAGACCTCATACAGTGGGGATCGAAAGTTTGGGCACCCCAGCTAAAAAGTTGTATTAATGTGCATAAAGAAGCCAAGGAAAGATGGAAAAATCTCCAAAAGGCATCAAATTACAGATTAGACATTCTTATAATATGTCAACAAAAGTTAGATTTTATTTCCATCATTTACACTTTCAAAATAACAGAAAACAAAAAAATTGCATCTGCAAAAGTTTGGGCACCCTGCAGAATTTATAGCATGCACTGCCCCCTTTGCCAAGCTGAGACCTGCCAGTGTCATGTATTGTTCTCAATCATCGTCTGGGAAGACCAGGTGATGTCAATCTCAAAGGTTTTAAATGCCCAGACTCATCTGACCTTGCCCCAACAATCAGCGCCATGGGTTCTTCTAAGCAGTTGTCTAGAAAACTGAAACTGAAAATAGTTGACGCTCACAAAGCTGGAGAAGGCTATAAGAAGATAGCAAAGCGTTTTCAGATGTCAATATCCTCTGTTTGGAATGTAATTAAGAAATGGCAGTCATCAGGAACAGTGGAAGTTAAAGCAAGATCTGGAAGACCAAGAAAAATATCAGACAGAACAGCTCGCAGGATTGTGAGAAAAACAATTCAAAACCCACTTTTGACTGCACGATCCCTCCAGAAAGATCTGGCAGACACTGGAGTTGTGGTACACTATTCCACTATAAAGAGATACTTGTACAAATATGGTCTTCATGGAAGAGTCATCAGAAGAAAACCTCTTCTACGTCCTCACCACAAAAATCATCCTTTGAACTTTGCAAATGAACATATAGACAAGCCTGATGCATTTTGGAAACAAGTTCTGTGGACCGATGAGGTTAAAATTGAACTTTTTGGCCGGAATGAGCAAAGGTACGTTTGGAGAAGAAGGGGCACAGAATTTAATGAAAAGAACCTCTGTCCAACTGTTAAGCATGGGGTTGGATCAATCATGCTTTGGGGTTGTGTTGCAGCCAGTGGCACAGGGAACATCTCACGAGTAGAAGGAAAAATGGATTCAATAAAATTTCAGCAAATTTTGGATGGTAACTTGATGCCATCTGTGAAAAAGCTGAAGTTAAAGAGAGGATGGCTTCTACAAATGGATACTGATCCTAAACACACCTCGAAATCCACGGGGGATTACATCAAGAGGCGTAAACTGAAGGTTTTGCCATGGCCTTCACAATCTCCTGACCTCAACATAATTGAAAATCTATGGATAGACCTTAAAAGAGCAGTGCGTGACAGACAGCCCAGAAATCTCAAAGAACTGGAAGACTTTTGTAAGGAAGAATGGGCAAAGATACCTCAAACAAGAATTGAAAGACTCTTGGCTGGCTACAAAAAACGTTTACAAGCTGTGATACTTGCCAAAGGGGGCAGTACAAGATATTAACTCTGCAGGGTGCCCAAACTTTTGCAGATGCAATTTTTTTGTTTTCTGTTATTTTGAAAGTGTAAATGATGGAAATAAAATCTAACTTTTGTTGACATATTATAAGAATGTCTAATCTGTAATTTGATGCCTTTTGGAGATTTTTCCATCTTTCCTTGGCTTCTTTATGCACATTAATACAAATTTTTAGCTGGGGTGCCCAAACTTTCGATTCCCACTGTACATGTAGTTAGTAAATACAAAGATTAAATGTAAAAAATAACAAAAGATAAATAAACAAATAAATGAATAAATAAATGTATATAATTATTACTCAGCACCATCTGAGGTAAGATTATTACAATGCAATCTACACAGATTATCCCATTCTCATTAGTAAGTGAAAACTCATCCATGTATATACATTGCACAACATACCGAAAGACAAATAGAACACAACCTAATTGAACCTTATTAAAATACAGTCTCAATCCATCATATAAATCATCCTAACCATAAATACTAATAGAAAGGTGGATTATTCAAATTATGACATATTTTTTAAAATTGTGAAAATACATGTGGACAAGTATACCATGGGTGAGCAAAACATACTGTATATGGAGGAGCATATAGCATTAAAACTAGAGATAAATCAATTTAAACCAATATCTAATGGACTCAATGTCCCTAACCTATAGATCCAACGAGTCTCGTTTTGGGATACAGTTTTTTTCATATCTGTACCCCTCCAATGTTTTTTTATCTTAGCAATGCCGCAAACAGATAGTACCTTTGGGTCTCTATTGTGATACAGTTTAAAGTGAATTGAGACACTGTGTTTGCTGAATTCTTTCTTAATCTTGTTCACATGTTCTCCTATACGACCCTCCCCAACTTTCTAGTAGTTCTACCCACATACTGAAGGCTAGAAGGGCTCTCTAGCATATACAGTAGATTATATGGGTACTATCACAAAAAATTGTTTTTCTATTTCATATTGTTTACCTGTTGTACTGGATTTAAAATGTGTTCTTTTTCTTTCTTTGTACTGGACTATCCTACATGGAACACACCTACCACACCTAAAAAAATCCTTTTTTTAGTAACTATATTCTTTGGAAGGTCTGGTATATTATGAACCCATTTTTTTCTTAAGGTGAGGGCTTCTCTACAAATGTGGTTGTGGTTATAAATTGTGGTTGTTTAGGAAGAATTTTAGCTAGTGTATTATCCCTAAGTAAAAAAGGCCAGTGCTCTTTTACAATTTTCTCCAATGTTTTGTACTGTTGGTTAAATTCTGTAAATCTAACATGCCCCTCTACACTGCTCTTCACTGCAGCTGAGGACAGAGGCCATGTGTGCAATATTCTCCTCTGGACAGCAGGGGGAAAGCCAAAGACAAGCAAACCCATACACTTTTATGTAGAGCACTAAGAACTTTTGGAGATGTCGTATAAAACAACCACAATATAAGGGAACTGCTGACTTTCTGGACTACCAAATCCAACCCAAGATTCTCTTATTCATTTCTCATAGAGCTGCTGAGAGCAGGACATTAAGCATTATGCATCAGAATCCCAGTACACCTGACCTAATTCAGATTATATATTATAAAAACCACCCTACATGCTCTTTAAAGAAACAGAGCCACAGGGATATTTAGCAGCAACCAAATCTAACACCAAGTATTCTACCAAGACAAGTTAGCACTCACTAATTATTCACTGCATGCAGGCTCTCAAGGGAATTTCCTTTAAGTGCACCAATGTTTTTCAAGGGCCCCCACCATAGTCGGCAGATGGATCATATTGGCGACTGCCCCTCCTGTTATCCCTCATTATCCCTTATAACCCATTAGTCCCTTTAGTCTATTCTGTCATCACTTTTTGGTCGGTGCCTTTCCAATCAGATTAGGCCTAGCATAGCTGCTGCCAGTGCACATGAGTAGTATAGCCCTACTCGTTTGTAGTGTAAATTCCTTTACTGTTCACAATTGCACTACTTGTGGCATTGTTACTATTTATGCTGGTTTGGAGGCTAAATTCAAATAGTACCTCACATCCTGTCAGTTATTAACTTGAATTCAAACTAGCAGACAACATTGTGTTCAGTCCAATGTATGTCTATCTGGTTACCTATTGACTTAACTTACAATATCCAATTTCTATCCACCAACATTGTACTGCTGACAGGTGGCAGCTACAGGTACAGCGACATACCGGTACGTTGCTGTGGCCGTACCAACAGAGGGGGGTGATCAGGACCCGGTGATCATATGATCGCTTTGCAATCACATGATCACAATGTTAGCAAACCTGTTATGAATCAATCTGATTCATAACAGCTTTGCTTCTCATCCTGGTGAGCTGTGATTGGCCCACAGCTCTCATGTGGTATATGGGCCAGACACAGCACCCTGTACCATGTGATTAGCTATAGACAATCACAGATCACTATTATTTTGAACTGTCATGAACTTAGGCAAGTTGGGCAAACGGCGGCTCTGGGAAAAGTGACGTATCCTTACGTAGCTCTCTATTTCTGGGTGTAAGCTCACATGCACCCCCCATTGCCCCCCCGCTCGTTGGTCCAGGGAGAGAAGAGAGAACACCAGATTGTGAGTAAAAGCACTACATTTCACAAACACACACATTAGATAAGTACATTTAACCCTTTGATCACCCCTATTAACACTTTGATCACCCCGTCACCCATTAGTACAGTGTGTAAGGGATTTCCAGCAAGAAGAATCACGATCGGGAACGCGCATGCACATAGGAATTCCCGCAGAAGAATTGCCGGTTGTGCGCATGCACGCAGGAATGCGCAATCGCGCACACGCACGCACACGTGCTCACGCACGGCGAAGATTGGCGCCAGACGGCTCATTTAAGGAGTGCTTCTGCTCAGGTTCAGTGATGACTGGTCTTCAGCTCCCCCCAGTGTCCTGCTTGCTCCTGTACATTTCCTTTGTTGCTGACCCGGCTTGTTCCTGACCCAACTCCGATTACTCTCCTGCTCCCTGACTTCAGCTCTGCTCCTGACTTTGGCTTTTCCTTCTGATTCTGTACCGCGCTGCCCGACTGTTAATGACCCTGGCTATCCTTGACTCTGCTCCAGTCCTGTGTCCTGGCTACCTACCTTGCTCTGCTGCACATCTGGCAATCCACAGAACCTGCCTGGTCTATTTCTGCGGTGCCCAAATCAGAGGATACTCTGCCTACCAAGGTCATCATCTGCAAGAGCCGCAAGCAACAACCACTGGTGCTCATCCCCCTGGTCCCTAGACTCCCTCTGTTCCAATCTCAGCGGGGTCAGGGCTAGTGACACAAGTGAGGCTGACCTCATCAATTCAGTCTCCCATCCGGTAGGTGACACAGTGTCTGTATATAGAATTCTTCACTGATCACTGTATTACTGCTAGTAGCGATATCAGATAGTATCAGGGTAAGTTAGCGTCCCTCCCAGCCAGGATCAGCTACTGCTAAATTGCCTGCACACTATTACACTCACACTATAGGTCACTGAGCACCGCCATCACTAGAATAGTGTTTGTATGGATCAATATATTGATCACAAACAGAACTATACTAGTGCCTCCTTAGTATAGCGTCTCCAAAATGCCCATGTTCTCTGCTGTTACATATATGCCCAACAAGGACCAGCAACGTACTGGTAAGTCGGATTATGAGTGGTTATACCAGGATAATGCCTGCAGTTACAGGCATCATCCTGGTATCAATTTATTTAGCTGGTGGTCGGCTTTCATGTAAAAGCAATCATAGTGGCTAATTAGCCACTAGATTGCTTTTACAAGCAACAGGAAGGGATGTCCCCCCTCCCAACGCCTTCCACAGCTTTCTTGGGATCTCCTGTCCCTCCGGGGAACCTGAGAATGCAGCCAGCAGTTCCGTCAGCTGAGCATAGAGCTGATTGGAGACTGGAATGGCTCCAATCATCTTTATGGTCTATCTTATAATGGTCTTTATGGAACTAGAACTCTTCTGTGAATCTGAAGTGGTAACCTTTAATAGCATTGCCTATGGGTATTAAAAATGTATGTAGTTTGTCGCTTTTGCATGGGCATGCGCAATTTTAAAGCATGTCATGTTTGGTATCTATTTACTTGGCGTTGCATCATCCATTTATATTTTATCAAACAATTGGGCAATATATTGTTTTTTTGTGTAATAAAATTCAAAAAAGTGTATTTTTTCCAAACAATTTGCATTTGAAAAATTGCTCTGCAAATACTGCGTGATATAAAAAATTGCAACACTATCTTTATTCTCTAGGGCCTCTGCTTTTTAAAAATAATGATGTTTGGGGGTTCAAAGGAATTTTATAGCAAAAAACAGTTTTTTCATGTAAACAAAAAGTGTCAGAAAAGGCTTGATCTTCAAGTGGTTAGGGGAGTGGGTGATGTGTAGCATAAGCTACTAATGTTGGCCCTAAAATGCCAGGATAGTAGAAGCATCCCTTTTTTTGGAAAGTAGACACACCAAGGTATTTGCTAAAGGGCATGGTAATTATTTTGCAGCTCTCATTTGTTGCCACAATTATTTGGAAAAGAAGAAAGAAAATGAAAATGTATTTTTTCTTTTCTTTTTCAAAACCCTGTGACAAAACACATCTGAAAAATACTCACCATGCCTCTTATCAAATTTCTTAGGTTGTCTACTTTACAAAAAGGGGTCATTTGGAGGGTGTTTGCACTATCCTGGAATTTTAGGGCCTCCAAAATTGTGATAGGTAGTGAGTAAGTGACTTAAGGAAATATGCCCTTTGAAAACCATTAGATTTTTGGGGGCCTGTATGTAGCTACTCTGCCAAACAGTCTCTCACATGTGGTATCTCCATACTAGTGTAATGTGTTTTGGGGTGTTATTCCACATATATCCATGGCATGAGTGAACAAAATAATTTTAGTGACAAAAAGGTGTGTAAAATATTTTTTTTAATTTTCCAAAAATTTGTGGCAAAAACCGAAATCTTCCATGGACTCAACATGCCTCTCAGCAAGTTCCTTGGGGTGTCTACTTTTCAAAAAGGGGTTATTTGGAGGGGTTTGTACTGCCCTGGCATTTTAGCACCTCAAGAAAAGTGATAGGCAGTCAGAAAGTAAAAGCTGCATAAATTCCAATATAAACCATAGTTTGTAGATGCTATAACTTTCACACAAACCAATTAATGTACACATATTGGGTTTTCTTTTTACCAAAGATGTGTAGCAGAATACATTTTGGCCTAAATTTATGACTAACTTTGAGTTTATTTTTTATAACCGAAAGTAGAAAATAGTTTTTTTCCCAAATTTTCAGTCTTTATTCATTTATATAACAAAAAATTAGCCCAGTGGTGATCAAATACCACCAAAGGAAATCTCTATTAGTGTGAAAAAAAGGACATAAATTGTTTTTGGATACAGCATAGCATGACCATACAATTACCAGCTGATATAGTGCAGTGCTGAATAGCAAAAAATGGCCTTCCGGAGCTGAAGTGGATATACACAGTTACCCTTTTTTTCTGACTTGGTGTTTGTTTCTCTGAGAGAATATGGTTGATGGGCATCAGGCACCAGTTTAGTTGGCTTTATTGTACTATCTGTATATATCTACACTGTTCAAGAAAATTAATGGAACACTTTTTAATCAGAGTATAGCATCAAGTCAATTACTGTAGACTCCTGGGATATGGATCTGGTCAGTTAAGTAGCAGAGGGGGTTGTTGATCAGTTTCAGCTGCTTTAGTGTTAATGAATTTAACAACAGGTGCACTAGATGGGCAACAATGAGATGACCCCCAAAACAGGAATGGTTTTACAGGTCGAGGCCACGCTGACATTTTTTTCCCTACTCATCTTTTCTAACTGTTTTTCACTATTTTTGCATTTGGCTAGGGTCAGTGTCACTACTGGTAGCATGAGGCGATACCTGGACCCTACAGAGATTGCACAGGCAGTCCAAGGATGGCACATCAATACATGCCATTGCCAGAAGATTTTCTGTGTCTCCCAGCACAGTCTCAAGAGCATGGAGGAGATTCCAGGAGACAGGCAGTTACTCTAGGTGAGCTGGACAGGGCCTTAGAAGGTCCATAACCCATCAGCAGGACCAGTATCTGCTCCTTTGTGCAAGGAGGAACAGGATAAGCACTGTCAGAGCCCTACAAATTGACCTCCAGCAGGACACTGGTGTGAATGTCTCTGACCAAACAATCAGAAACAGACTTCATGAGGATGGTCTGAGGGCCGACATCCTCTAGTGGGCCCTGTGCTCACTGCCCAGCACCATAGAGCCATTTGCCATTGAACAGCAATGCATACAAGCACATGGGGGCCATACAAACTACTGGGGAACCATTTTGAGTTGCTGCAATGAAATTTCAGCAAAATGGACTAGCTTGCTGCATAATTTTTTCACTTTGATTTTCGGGGTTTCTTTGAATTCAGTTCTCCGTAGGTTGATAATTTTCATTTCCATCAAACGATGGGGCATCCTTACATTCCTAACACATTACCCAGTCCATATCAGTAGAGATATCCAGCATATGTTTCCTCATTGAGATCTAATGTGTTTTCAACATGTTTCGTTTAATTTATTTTGAGCAGTGTACTGTATATATATTCCCCAGGTGAGTCAGAGACATTAGGATTCTTGAAAATGTAAAGGCAAAGAACAAGAGGACATATCATTTGCAGCATCTCCTGCATGGTTGTGCTATTTTTTTTTATACTTCCAATTGTTTTGCCTTGCTTTTCTGTTTCAAACTGAATAGGTTGATTTACAAATTGAGGGTTTGCATACAGTACCTTAAACAAAGTATAGGATGTAAAAGATGTTTTCATCAATACATTACAGTCTCTATTAGACTTTTCAAGTATGTAAATATTTAGAATACTTCATATCATATTAGAAAGCTAACCTGCTTTGCCCCACACTATACTGTATATAGAATGGGGAAAATCATGAATAAAAGGGCTATGATGGAGAAATTTAATTTTTAAATGATTAATGCTTAAAAACTGGAAGTTTGCATTAATTGCAATTCAATAGGCCAGTCGTAAACCTGCTCTGTCCATTTCCTACCAGCATTTCTCAAAACTGGAACAGACATAATCTGAAGCAGCTGTGCATGGTAACCATGGTAAAACTGTTACTAAACTCACAACAGTAAAATCAGTCTGTATATGCAGTAAAGCATGCTTGTTATGCTCACTGTGGAACCTAAGGGGGTTAATTCTCCACATGTGTAAAAAGAATGTTTGATCCTCTCTTCTGTGATCCTCCTCTTCTTCCATTGTCCCCTAAATATCTCCTGATAGAACAGAGGTTTGGAGTCACTCTGCACATACTCAGTTTGGTGTGTATTGCTAGAGAGAGAGTTTTTTTCTTGGGAGGGTGCATGTGATCAGCAGGGGGCCAATCAGCACTGTCCAGACATAGGTCAGGGGTTTTGCATCCTCCTAGAGAATTAAAACTTTTCCTACAAGCTTTAACCAGTGCTCTGCTATACACTGATAGAAGTCACAAGACTGCTTTAACTGCGGATGAGAAAAGGTATTTAGCAGTTTATATTTACTAAAATAATTGCATTTCCATGTTCTATGAACTGTGGGGGACCAGATATAGTGAATGCAGGGTCCTGGGTTTAGTAACACCTTGATAAATTCACCTTTACATGCTTAGAAGTACACAACAAATTTAATGCATATCCAATCCCAAAAACAAAACTGTAATATATTGCAGCTTTGCAGTCCTAATGTGTAGTGACAACATTTGTTTTCATTTTTCTTGTTGGTCTTCCCAGTAATACAATGTTTTATAAATTTAATTTAATTCACAAATGTCAACTTCATTTCTAGCTATCTTCTGTAGACTGCAAATTTTCCTGGCTCCATGTATCAGAGGTGAATGGAAGAAAAAGTTTTCGTAGCTCACATCAGGAAAGCAGCCTAAGATGAGAACCATGACTCCACCCTATATACTGTGGAGTAGGTATAGCCACCTTAGGACAGAAAGTGTGTTATTTGCAGGAATACCAGGTAACTGTGTGTTTGTGTGTGGGGGGGTCCCCCTAACATCACTTGTATTAGTACAGTGACCTGTCAGTTTTTTTCACCCTGTCTGTTGGGTTGAATTAAAAACAACCTCATAGTCTGAACCAGGCATTACTCTAAATACTGTACATCTTTCCTAACCCGCAGCAACCAATTAGGCTTTATCATGTTGAAATGAGATAAGTACACTATGGCTTCTGGTTACTGTGAGTAATGCTCTTAAGAATTAGTACATAAAAATAAAATAAAATTAAATTAAAATTTTTTAATTTAACAATATAGTTGGACAACTACATTAAAATATTGCTTATCCCTGATTCCAAATTAATTTGTTGTCTTTGCTGGCTGCTGCTGCTGTCTTTCTTCAACTATCTATCTTCATCTGAAGACTGCAATACATTTCTGCCACAAGCATTTTAATAAAAAGAGAGTCAACCATCCTGAATAAGCAAGACTTATCTTTTTCTTAAATCATACTCTACTTTACTGGGAAAAAAATTTGTTTGATGGAGATACCGAATTCTACCATGACATTAAAGCCACAGGAACATCTTGGTAGGCTGATTTCCTGATGCTGGCAGATAAGTTCAATGTAGGGTTTGATTGCATTAGCATAATTTCAAAAAAAGTGCAGTTTAGATGATTATATTATCATATTGTCTTTTTTTTCTTTCTTACATAATAATGCCAAGTAGACTGTCTCAATTTAAAAAAAAGGCCCATATTAAAAACCACCCCCTTATGGCTACTCTTTGTATGGTACATTTCACAAAAATTGGATAATAATGTATTATTTTTCACCCTCCATAGTAATTTTAGTAATATTTCTAAAGAACTGTGTTGAAATAGAAGTAAAAGGAAAAAATGTCAGTATATAACATAAAGATATATTTTATACAGTGTTGATCTGTTATATATATAAATAATATTTATTTTCAATAGCTTTCAGTTATTAGAAGGATATTTATGTTAAAGCGGTAATAATCAAAAACCAAAAATGTAATATATTGCAATTTACCAATCCTTAGATGTGGTGGATGCATTAGTTTTCTTCTTTAGACATTTTTACCTCTGTTTTCACCTGGTCACCTATCATGCTCCTGTATTGGAGTGCCTTCACTCTGGACGAAGGAGCACAGGGGCAACTTTGGACAGCAGCATTGTCAGTCTGGGTGATAGATGTACAAGCAGATAAAAATACATTAACAAATCCAAGCCAAACTCCAGCTCACCCTGCAGTTACACAAGGAGGTACATTAACAAATTTTCTTTCTTTTGGGATAAAGTTTTTACATGAATAAATAAAAGCTGATCATTGTAAGCACCCCTGTCAGTGGTAAATAGTTTGTCTCAACACTCTTAACTGACATGTTTGTAGGAGAGCCTGTTCTGTAAAAAAACAGACTTACTGGCAGGATTGCCAGATGAAAATAAAGAAAAGAAAGCCTAAAAAAGAAAACTAATGCAGCCATCACATCTAAGAATCTGTAATTTAATAAATGTTGGCTTTTGGGTTCAATACCACCTTAAGGGAGTAAAAAAAATCACAATAGTCTTTCAATTACAATATAGGTACAATTACAATGCTTTTCATCATGCTTGGTTTTCAATGTCAAAATCTGTTTTATTCTCTATGTCTACTTAAAAAATGTGGCCACCCAAGCCTGTGACTTGTCAGGTGGTCCAATTCTTACAAAACAATGAATATATAGATATCATATTTTTAGAACAAAACACTTGGGACCAGGGGCGGACTGACCATTTGGAAACTCGGCACTGCCCGAGAGCCCGGGGTCAGTAGGGGGCCCCATGAGATGCCCCTGGTACCTTTTTCATAGGCTTTTTTGAGTTTGGGCAAGGACACAGGGGCCCCATGATCCCCTATTGCCCGGGGCCCCATGAGTTCTCAGTCCGCCCCTGCTTGGGACATGCAATTTATTATGGAGAACTCCATTTAAAATGGAGATTAAGGGAGCTGGTGTGTATACTTGCCTGCCATACCCATAACCAATGATTACTGTATATGCCTACAACAAGTCCCTGGTTATCATGGCTATAATGACTAAATAGGGGTTATAGACTGGCCACTACAGAATGTTTGTAATATTGTTTAGGGATGCTCGAATCCATGTTTTTATAGGGACTTAGTTATTGTTTTAATCCATGGAATAAAAATCAGTAAGTTTATTGTCTGTGGTTTGTTGAGAAGGAACACCTTTAAAGTCCCATTTACTGTATATGCCTTTCTACCTTTTTTTTAATGTACTATTTACTGTAATGTGGAGTTATCTCTGGTTCATTTACCTACCTTAATATTTACATATCCATAGGCAGTATGCCATAATTACTGGATACAAAAAAAGAAAAAAGTACATTTTTTATTAACATGTAATAAATATATTAAATACACCATAGATGCCCTTTAGACATGAATGAATAAGACGCCCGCTAAACACATTTTTGTTAACCTCTCACACTGAATTCACAATCTGAATCTCAGAATGGCTGATATATAATTTAAACAAATACCATTAATAAAGAGTGTGAGTGAATACAGACTCAACTACTTCCCTGGATCTACTCCTATTTGCTGCCATTTGCTGGTATTGATAGAACTGACTTGCAAATGTTGCAGAGGACAAATGCCAGTAAATCCTAAAAGGTTGATAAGAGAAATCTTCAAAGTTAATGCAAAGAATATGCAATAGATGATCAGAATATCTACAGACAAAACAACTTAGGTGGACACATAGGAAAAAATAACTGGCATCATATCTGGCACCCCTCTGCTCACTGTTCTGTCAATACTACTGCGATAAAATCCAATTATAAATTATTAATGAGATGATATATGGTTCCACAACGCTTAGCTAAAATCAAATCTACAGTTTCTAATAAATGCTTCCGAGGTTGTTCAAATGTTGGTGCCCTCTTTCGTGTATGATGGGAATGTCTCAATATTTGGACAGACATATACTGAATAATCTATGCCCTATTTGCACAACGACTAACCAAAAATCCAAAAGAGGCCTTGCTAAATTGCAAACCAAAAGATTATACTAACAATCAGTTTTGCCTTTTCACATCCTTATTCACATATGCCAAGCAAACCTTAGCAAAAGCAAGGTGGTCCTCCATACCAAACTTTGTATCTGTTAAGAATAAAATGATATGGTCTATGTCCAATTAAAAACACACTGCAATTCTTTGTGAAAAATCCCACAAATATGAAAAGATATTACCCCCCTGGATTTCCTTCCTTCCAACTTTAGATAGATAACTTTAGATCCCTACTAGACGTATGATTTACTCAAATTTAAATATACAAATGTCATATTAGTGGCCCTTATCTTATTTTTTCTCTTTTATTTATTTATTTCAGGTACTTATATAGCGCCGTCAATTTACGCAGCGCTTTACATATATATTATACATTCACATCAGTTTACTTCTCCCTCCCAATCCTTTCCATACATATCATACCTCATTGTTTTGATTAATTTCTATTTATTTTATCCATAGGTTTGTATACTGTATATGACTTGCCTTAGGCATTACTCTTTTATCTATTACTATATCTTCATGTATTTTGTAATTTTACTTTTCTGATTTCTTGTTTACCACAATATATTCTATTTCTCTTATACTTTGAAAACTAATATGAATTTAATAATAATAATAATAATAATAATAATAATATCAACAGTCAAAATGAGGGTGTGTGGATTTAGGCAAACAGAGAAATTGTTAAATGTTTGCAGAAAATGGAACAAATAAGTATGAGGAATATTATAGAAGCTGGTATATAAAGATATTTTAATACATTTATAAGTAAATCTCTAAATAGATGTAAGCACAGCGGTAGTGTGTATGAATGCAGTAGTAGCTCTAAAAGCGGCTTCACTTGTTGCCTGGAATAGCTTTTTAACATGACGTCAAGAACAATGGAAAATAATTTTTTAAGGTGGGACTGTGCCAGTAAATAATGAAGATAAATGTGTGGTATAAATCAGGTAGATAATGTACATTACTGCTAAGAACAGGATCAAATAAGATATATCAGTATTTATCGAATTACAGATCTGAACTGTTGGTAAGTTATCACCAAAAGAAACATAATCTTATGGGGTTTTTTGATAGCTTCTCTATGTGTACAGATAAAGCAGATTTATTTCAGACCACTAGAAACTGATGGATTATCACTTGGTATATATTTTGGAGCATTGTACTGTATTCATGATGCGCAGTAATTGGGAAAGCATAGGAGTGGTTGAAATGAACATTAAATGATTCTTTGTTAAATGTTCCTTGTTAAAAGATAATAGCATATTTAAAAAGGTTCTGAACCATGGAAGTTGTGCCAGAAAAAGCAACAAAGAATTAGTCCCAATTACTGACTTACCAGGCCTTGTTCTGCACTGTGTCACTTTGTGGAGGCAGATGTTGTGGTAGAGGCTTTGAGCCCTCATTTCAGAGCTGCCTGCTGATCATAGCCTGTATAAAGAATGAGAGGGAGCAGAAGGGGGACATAAATTCTGTGGGGAGGTGGGGAGTGCAGGTAGAGTGGAGAGACTGAGCACCTTGCAGTGTGGAAGCACGGTGCCAAGTGCTGAAGTGCTCTCTGCACTCTTGTACTCGGCACTAGAAGAAGTCCCGGGGAGAGTGATCTCCGTACAACAGGTGACTGTTAGTTCCAGCCTCTAACATAACATCATTGAGAGGTCAGGAAAAGTGAATGGCACCACACAAGAACGGGTTGGAGGTAGGTAATTAAATTAACCAAAGCAATGGTGTCACGTACCTTGTGTAGGGAGCCTGACATGTAGGGGAAGGCCTTTCTTACAGCTCTGGTTTAGGGGCCACTGAAGGTGGAACAGCAACCACGAGAGCACAACGGGGTATGAGTGCCTGATCAGTCCAGTAGTCTGCAGAGGAATAGCTGATGACTTGCTGAGTGGATGTCAGGAGTGAAGCAGTAGGCTGTAGGAAGATGTCACTGCAGAGCAGGCTGGTAGCAGGCAGGCTGACAGTGGGCAGATGACTCAGTTAATCAGGCTGGTAGCAGGTGAAGCTGGATATAGGGTCAGATGAGTCAAGTCGGTAACAAGTGGGCAGGTAAGCATAAACGACAGGCAGAAGAAGAGTCAGGTCACAGGCCAATGTCAACAGCAGAGAGTCAAATCAGGCAGATACTGTAGGCGGAGACAGAATCCAAGAAGCAAGCCGAAGTCAGTGCAGGTAGCATTCAAGCGAGGTCAGGATAAGTTGGGTCAATCAGATCAGACAGCAATTCACTAGTGCAGCTGCTGCACTTATATAGGCCAATAGGCACCAGAATTAGCCAATGCGCATGCCCACACACAACAAAACGAGCACCTGCAGGCCCGCGCCTATGCATTCATGTGTGGCTACGAGCCTCAGCTATGCCACGGCCCACGTGTTCCTGACAAATGGCCAGTAATGCAGCATGAGTTGAAGGGGTAGATCATTGCTGCATTAGTGGCCAGTGGCAGTTTCAATTAGCCCCTTCTGCTGCATTAGTGGTCAGTGGCAGTGTTCATTAACCCCTTTATGCTGCATTGCGAAGGGGTTAAATAGCACTGCCAGTTAACACTGTTAGTGGCCGCCAATACAGCATGAAGGGGTTAATTAACACTGCCACTGGCCATTATTGTATTAGTGACCAGTGGCAGTGAATTAACCCCTTTGTGCTGCATTAGTGGCCAGTGGCAGTGTTTAGTAGCCCTGTCATGCTGCATTAGAGACCAGTGGCGGTGTTAATTAATGCCATCGTGCTGCATTACAAAGGGAGTAATTAACACTGCCACTGGTCACTAATGCAGCATGAAGGGGTTAATAGTGCAACTGGCCACTTATGCATTAGTGGCCAGTTGCGGTGTTAATTAACCCCTTCATGCTTCATCGGTGGCCAGTTGAAGTGTAGATTTACCCCTTCATAATGCTTTATGCAGGGGTAAATTAACACTGCCACTGATCACCAATGGGGAGGGATGTTTTAAATAGCACTGCTACTGACCATCAATGCAGGAAAAACGATAAGTCTCTATTCACACCAAAGCAGGTGCAAAAAAAAAGTCCACACAGTATTGCACACTTCCAAGTGTTGCATTTAGGGCAACCTATTCATTCCAATGGGCTACCCTTTGCAAAAAACACACTAAAGTGTATGACCCTTTTAAAAAAATCACACCACTCCAAAATTCATGGTACTTTGTTGGCATGCACTTTGACAAGCAAACATGCTCGCATGCTTGCAATGTACAAATGTGAGCCTAGCATTAGGTGTATAACACCACTGACCACTAATGTAGGTGTTATTACTGTGTAAACAGGCACCAAATGTTGGGGTTGTTGTTGTGTAAACTGATACCAATGCTGGGGGTTATTATTGAGGAAACTGGCACCAATCCTGTGGGTGATCATTGCAGACATTGGCAGTGATGCTAGGGTCTGATTATTGCAGAAACGTGCGCCAATCCTGGGGTTGATCATTGCAGAACCTGGCCCTAATGCTATGGGGTGATTATTGCAGAAGCTAGCACCAATCCTGGGGGTGATCTTTGCAGAACCTGGCACTAATGCTAGGGGTTATTACTGTGGAAATTGGCATCAACACTTTGAACACCTTAAACTCCAGGCAGATATTAAAATGAAATTAATGCAGTTCTGTATTCATAAAAATCATTAGAAGTCTTTTTTATTATCTAACTAGTGTAACTATCTGAATTAGTCTTAAAAATAAGCCTTTCTATAATCATTTTAGTATCAGGATGCAAGTAGAGATAAAGGTAGCACTCTGCATCAGATAGGTTCTGCTGCAGCTTACACAGTGCAGTAAGTTGACAATAAATATGCTAACAGGAAGAAAGAGCTGAGTGAGCGAAATCCTAAATTTAATGTACATATGAATCCACTTTTCATAAATTTGCTCTATATATTTTTTGTTGTTATAAAATATGTTAGTAATGCTTTGCTCTTACGTCATGCTTATGTGACTTTGGGTCACCTGATTGAAGCCTGTTGTGTGGTGTTAATTGTTATGCCTGATAAACTATGGTTACGCTTGAAACTTGTCAGTTAGTTGTGACAACCTTTTTCTCTTTATATGCTGTTTTTAATAAATGCAAGATTTATTGTGCAGCTTTCCCTGCAGCTATTCCTATATTACATTTTAAGTTATTTGTTTTGTGGTGCTGTTACATGTTTTTTTTTTAATCTTCCTCATAAAATGTAAAAATTGTGCAAACCTTTTGATGTAAACAGGAAAAGATCTATAACTTGCAAAATAGTTAACTCATCTCTAGCAGGGTCATCTTTAATATTGATTGGACCCTGGGCAAACATTTTATTGAGCCCCCCCCATGCAATTTCACTCTCCACCAGCTCTGAGACATACAGTAAATAGCAGCTAGACTTAAAATGTTTATTTAGCAGATCAGGCAGCAATTGCAATAGGCTGCTGGAGATTACAGCATATCATTACAGCTCACTGACTGGTTGGTAGAGGTTACAGCACACTTTATGGCTCATTGATTAGTTGCTAGAGGTGCTGTAACCTCTAGCAATCAATAAGTGATAATGATGCACAATAACTAATAACAACCAATCATGAGCAGTAATAATGTGCAGTATCCTTGTCAGGGCAGGAGCGGTGGAATGGACAGGCAGGCCTAATGGTAGGGTCACGCACTGACTGATGACAAACACCACCCACAGACCGGAGTCCCTCAGGGCACGGAGTCTAAGCCCCAGGCTGCCTTTCACTAGGGCCCCTGATGGTGGGGATGGACTTGACGCAGCCAGGGACCAGGTTGCAGCCCCCGAGTAACCCCAGCTGCAGTAATGGCCGCCGCCAATGGCGTATAGCTGGTGGGAACCAGATGGGAAATGATAGCATAGTCGGACAGGCCGGGTCGATAACAGCGGGACAGACAGTACAGGACGGTAGGCAAGAATACACAGGTCACGAGCCGGGTTCAGCAACGGGAGGTCAGATAAAGGGATAATGCTGAGAATTGTCTTAGTCAAAGCCGAGTCAGTTTCCAGGAGAGCCACGAGAGTAGAACAAGAGCTTGCTGCAGCACAATCATACAGGACACGAATGCAAAGAGCAAGTGCAGACAACAGGCTTAAATGTGATCAACCACACCCCTCTGGGGGATGGACCGCAGAGGCCTGAAAGCAGAAACCTAAGATGGATGCCAGCACATGGAGCAGCATACCCTCTGGGGAAAGGTAGGACCTTGACAATCCTCTAGCAACCAGTGAGCGGTAATTGTGTGCAGTAACCTTCAGCAACCAATCAGTGAACAGAAGTGATCTGCTGTAATCTCTAGCAACCAATCATTAAGCAATTATCATGTACACTAACCTCTGATAACCAATCAGTGAGCAGTAATGATGTGCAAGAACCTCTAGTAGCCAATCAGTGATGTAGAACAGGCTGATGGTAGGCTCAGTGACCACAGTTGCAGGCAGGACTTTCAAGCATGTCCCTGTTTACCTCCTCAGTGTGCAGCATTCAGCAGAGAAGATGGTGAATGGAACATCAGGGGGGGCATGATATGCAAATGAATGCTGCTGATATTTATATATGAATGCCCCCCCACTATTTACATATCAATGCAGCTGGCCCACCTCTATTTACATATGAATACCGATTATTTTCATGTGAATGCTGACATGGTCTGCATGTGAATTATGGCATTAGGAAAGAGCTGGACAGCATAACTGACAGCACTTCACACTGAGATATTGGGACACAGCATGGGACGAAGACTTCAAGGGACAAGGGAATGTAAACAGGGACAGTTGGCAAGTGTGGGGCAGCTACTTTAGGCCCCACAGCAATGACTGAGCCTAGAGCAGCTCCCCCTTTTGCCCCTCCTTAAAAACGGCCCTGATATCTAGTGACTATGGTGTTGGTAGATTTAGTTATTTGTTTTGTTTATTTTGAACTATCTGAACCTTGCAGCTCCCAAAACTTTGTTAAACATCTGATCCTGTTTTTCTTTTACACCCTCACCTTCACCTTATTGTAGGGGAACATCTTCCTTAGACCTGTTACTTTTCTTTTTGAAAGGTTTGCTTTTCTCCATCTACTTAACTGCACTGTTCTTATGGCAATTCTGGGTGATGTATTTGAATTTAACCTCATGGATATATATCCTGTAATTAACTCATTGCTTAAAATATTTTAGAGATTTTCATGTAAATTGTCTTATGCCATTATACCTTAGTTTCATATGACTTAGACTATTGAATAAATATACCTTTATTACAGCGTACCAGCCCTGCCTTGCAGTGGACCCTAACCAAAAATGTGTTGACAAGAGTTTTAAGTGATTTGTGCTACACTAACAACAACATTCCTATGGTCTAACATTTATGCATTACAATGTATATTTATGTGTGTTTAAAAAAAAATGCTTTCACATATATTGTAGCTTTTCTATTTAATAAAATTGTGAGGCCTTTTTTTCAACTTTAATAATTGTATTCCCTCAATGTTAAATGTCTCTTTTTTTGCTGAACTTTGTGATTTATTTTTAATATTGGGCCTTTTTTCTGCTGTGACTATAAAAAAAAACACACAAAGCACTTTACAAGTAAAACAGATGCTTTCCATGTGATTGCTTTTTTAATATGAATGGATATAAAAATACACAAAGGTCATAGAAGTGACCTTAAATTACATAAGGAATCGGGCATGGTTTTATTATCCAAACTGATGTAACAAAGTGTGGCTGAACCTGTAATATATAATAAAATAATATAACATAATATTTTTTTTTCAGGTGAAATATGCTTAGACAGAGATCTTCTTTATAACACAAAAAGAAAATCAGTTTTAATTACTCTGAACATGTGTTGTGAACCTTCATTTTCTCCTGTGTTTTTATGAAAGCTTTTTTCCTGTGCAAGGTAAATGACAAGTCAGCAAAATAAATGCCTCATCTACATAATACAGCAGACAGAAACAAATAACCCAGCCCAGTTATATCCAATCCAACCTGGCCCAGATGTATGCAGATACTTCAGTTTGTAGATAACATAATCTTTTTCTGGATTGCAGGGTGCATGCATCCATGCAATCTTAGACATCAGATACATGAAATATTATATATGAAATACTGAAAATGAAAATAAGAAAATTATAATAATGCCTTTTGTTTTCACAGTGTTGCATCTCTTTGATCCGAAAATTGTGAAACTAAAAATTGCAATAATCTGATATGTTACAGTTATTAAAAAATAGAAAACACACAGCTGAGCCCTTATGGTAAAAAGAATTTGTCAAGCTGTTTGTCTTTTCTTTTGTGGATAGCTCATATTAAATATTCATATATTTTTGTGTTCCATATAATGTAATCTGTGCTCCATAAGCCACACTTGGTAAAGTAACTTCTCCTTTGGAAGACAAGGTGGCTAATAATAGGTTTGCTCAGGCCTGTTGTTGTGATTCAGAGTGAAAACAACATACTTTGTTTAGCTGCAAAAGCCCAGATAGCATCATACGTCTACAAAGCCAGCATAGATAAATGTGCCATCTGGAAACTCAGTACTAGTTTCAGTGCATAATGTTTTTATTTTACTGGTTGTTTGTTATGTCAATGTGTTCAGTATTTGTTAGCCTTGTAGATTTTTACAATCAGGAATACTTTTCTCTGCTTGGCAGTGCTAAAATGTACTTAGCTGCTCCAGATTTTTGCACACACACACAGTGTTTTTAATAAGCAAAAATTGACTGTTTTTACATTTACACTTTTTTATTAATGAAGTTGGAGAATAAAATGTATTTATGTAAACTGGAATGTTGAGTTGATGCCTATGTCCAACAATCTTTTAGTAATATACTGTGTGTGTGTATATATATATATATATATATATATACACAGTATATATATATATATTGCTCAGCATAAATGAGTACACCCCAACAGATTTGTCAGAAAACCTTTACTTTCCTTTCAGAATCAACATTTTCTATGGGGCACTATACTACAAAATACTTCCACAAATGCTGGCCATTGATTGCAAACAAGATTTGTTAATTTGCACACACAAAAAGTATTTTTCCTAACAAATTCATTCAAGACCATGTTGCAAAAATGGATACAGCCCAATGAAAGTCTAAGGAGCAAAAGCCAAATTTTAGACAACAAAATCCTAATTACCTACCCCTCACCTCACCCCCTCTGTCTCCGCCCGAATCACTAGCCTTCTGAACGACATATCAGACTGGATGTCACTCCACTTCCTCAAATTAAACCTTGCCAAAACCGAGCTTCTAGTTTTCCCCCCAGCCCACGCCCCCCCTTCTGACCTCTCCATCACGACCAGCAACGCCACCATCAGCCCAGCCCCACAAGTTAGAGTTCTAGGTGTCATTCTAGACTCCAATCTGTCTTTCCAGCCCCAGGTCCAATCGCCGACAAATTCATGCAGACTCCACCTCCGCAACATCCCCAAAATATGCACGTTCCTAACTCCAGAAACTACAAAGCAACTCATTCACTCCCTTATTATATCACAACTTGACTACTGTAACTCCCTCCTCGCCGGCCTACCTCAACACAGGCTATCCCCACTTTGTCTATCCTGAATTCTGCGGCCAGACTCATCCACCTTACTAACTGCTCCGTATCCGCCACCCCCCTCTGCCAATCCCTCCACTGGCTTCCAATTGCCCAACGCATAAAATTCAAATTATTAACAGTGACGTACAAAGCTGTTCATAACACTGCCCCAAACTACATCACGGACCTGATATCCATCTACCACCCAAGACGCACTCTCCGCTCCTCACAAGACCTCCTACTCTCTAGTTCCCTGGTCTCCCATGCCTGTCTCCAGGACTTCTCCAGGGCTTCCCCCATCCTCTGGAACTCACTACCCCAATCTATCAGACTGTCACCTACCCTCCTCACCTTTAGGTGCACCCTGAAAACCCATCTCTTCAGAGAAGCTTACCCCGCCCTCACCTAATTGCCGATCTCCTCCGCTCTTCCCACCACTCCATCCCCCACAGCTATTTCCTCCTGTACCACTCTCCCCTCCCTCCTAGATTGTAAGCTCCAAGGAGCAGGGCCCTCAAACCCATCGTGTATTGTATTGTATTGTTACTGTGCTGTCTCATGTACTATCTCCCATTATAATGTACAACGCTGAGCAAACTGTTGGCGCTATATAAATACTGTATAATAATAATAATTAAGAAGAATTCAACTACAGGTGAGTCTAATTATTCATTAAACAGGTGTCCAGAAGACAGTTGATTTTAAAAGGGTGTTACTTAACAAAGAAAACCCCTTCCATTTCATACTGTCACAATGGCACCACATGGAAGAGAAATGTCACAAGGCCTGAGAAAGAAAATAACTTCTTTACACAAGAAAGGTGAAGGCTGCAAGAAGATCAGCAAAGCTTTACTTATCAGTCATAATACTGTAGCTTAAGTGATACAAAACTTTAACAAAAATGGAACTACAAAAATCTCACAGAGACGTCCAGACCATCCACAGAAGTTAATACCTCAACAGGAGCATCCTCTGATGAGAAGGGTTGAATTAAATCATCATGAAAGTTCACTTCCGTTAGCTAAAGAAGTAGAAAACCAAACTTGGGTGATTGTTTCCCGTGACACAATACGGTGTACACTGCACAGGAAATGGCATGCATGGGTGTCACCCACGAAGGATGCCTCTCCTAAAGCCCATGCACAAAAAAGCCCACCTAGAATTTGCCAGGGCCTATGCTGAAAAAGAATAAGACTACTGGGACTCTGGAATGATGAAACCAAGATAAATGTTTTTGGAACTGATGGCTTCAAACCTGAATGGCGTCGCAAAGGTGAGGAGCACAAAGAAAAATGTATGGTGCCTACAGTGACACATGGTGGTGGCAGTGTCCTTCTGTGGGGCTGCATGAGTGCTGCTAGTGTCAGAGAGCTGCATTTCATGGGTGGTACCATGAATTCACAGATGTACTGCTCTATATTGAAATGCTACCATCACTCTGTGCCCTTGGTCATCGTGCACTTTTCCAACATGACAATGATCCAAAACACACATCTAAGGCCACTGTTGCATTTCTGAAGAAGAACCAGGTGAAAGTGATTCAGTGGCCAAGTATGTCTCCTGATCTGAACCCAATCGAACATCTATGGATAATTTGAAAAGACACGTTGAGCATCACTCTCCATCCAGCATCCAGTCTCTAAAAGAGGTCGTTCTTGAAAATGGAAAAAGATAGATGTTGCAATATGTCGCTAACTTGCTCATTCCATGCTAGAATGGAATGAACAAGAACAATCATCTTAGAAGACTTGGTGCTGTCCTTACAAATTATGGGGGTCATACAATATACTAGATGTAGTAGTTTTTGTTGTGGGGTGTGTTCATTTTTGCATCATCTAATTTGAATAAAACTGAAGATATTGTAATCTAAGTTATATTATTAACTTACTTGCATTTAATGTTCTTTTAAACTCAGTTTTGTAAAAATCTTTGAAATTGTTCTTGTGTTCATCGATATATTGATTAAAATCTTACTTTGCAAAAGGGGTGTACTCATTTATGCCGAGTGCTGTATATATATATATATATATATATATATATATATATACACACACACACTGTATATATAACTTTTCTAAACATACAAAATCTAAAATCCAATATAAAATAAACATGCTTTACAAAAATACTTTATATGTATAATGCTATACCATATTAAAAAAAATTATCATGCTTCAACAGGACTCTGACCATGTTTTTTGTGTTATGAGTATCTAGGATGGGATTTGCCAAAACCTTCATACAGTTATATTCCTCAATAGTCAAAAGGGTATACATATGCACCACATATTACCTTGTAAATTTAACTGTGACATTAAAACACTATGGGGCACATAGCCTGTGCAGAGAGTAGAGATGTGGGTGAAATATGCATGAAACTAAATGGGGCTTTAAATACCATATATTGCTTGATTTCTGTCTGGGTATGGTGGTGGTGGTAGGGAGCAGATTACAAAGTTCTGAGAATTCAACTACTGCTACTCAACATTTAATAGATGAGATTGAAATAGCTGATCCATAGTGAACATTAGGTGAAGATATCTTGTTTTGATGAGGTACATGCATCTTTTTTTTCTCTGTTAGCCCTTGTCTCAAAATATTGAGGCTTTTCTGTGAATCAACTATGACACATCTTGCAGCTACACAGATATAAGCTACACATTTATTGGTGTGTCTCCTCAATCCGAGGTCCTCTTTAGCAAACAAAGCCATCCATGGATTTGGAGAAATTGGCTTGTGTAATAGTAGTTTTTATTCGAAAGCATATTGTTCAGAATTGGGAAGCCACTTCACCAGTGTAGATTATCCACTAAATATCCGCATCCTCTAAATTAGTAGTCATCTGATATCTTAAACATCTGTTTATACCTCTCATAATTTAGGATTTCATTACTGTTTTTTTTATTTCATAATGCTATCATGCTAAGGGAGACTTTAGACATTTCCTGAAATATAACTACCCAGTCTGTTCTATCTATAGTAAACTTCAGCCTTTCTGTCATTTGGTCAAGACCTAGGTCTTTTCTGGTAGTTGACGATACCATTATATTGTAAAGCACTGAGCAAACTGTTGGCGCTTTATAAATCCTGTATAATAATAATAATAATACCATATTAGAGTATGCTATGCAATGTAGAGAGACAGGAACTCTGTCTGTCTTTGTACTCCAACTTTCAGCTGGTCTTAATTACCTCCAGTCTCATTAGCTAAAACTTGGAGGCAATTATCTTATAATTTGCTGCAGTAATGACATACTTTTTAAAAAGTGACACTATTTTGAACTACCTGAATCTACCACATAGGTCAGTAAAGCTACTGAAAAAGGGCAGCAGAGCTTTTTTTAAAGGGCCATACCACCAGAAGAGTGTTGTTAGGGCTTTATTGATTTCCTTCCAATGTTTCTTATTTTACTGAAGAGGTGTGAATATCTCCTAGATGTATCTAAGCCAACCATGCATATAGTTAGTATTTCCGAAAACTGTTCAAGCCAAATCCTTGTTACATTTGTTTTGACAGTTATGCCACCTCACTTATTCACTGGATGATAAATATAAGTGATTACAACCTTTTGTTTATACATGAATTTAGCCAATCCTCATGTGGCTATTACCAATAATGTTAATACCAAATGATAACAACTGTGCAAAAAATAAAGATCTAATTTATTTACACAGAAAAGAAGCTGACTATTAATCAATTATGACAACATAAATAGTAGCTGGTATAATTTTAAAAACTATGATATTACAATGTAAACACAGAATGTTACCAATACATAGAGATGACTACAGGAAATAAAGTTACAGGAAAGAAACACAGAATAATGATAATATGTTACACAGACATCCTGATGACTGGGCTTCAAGAGGCAATGGCTTACTTTTATACCCCCCCCCCATTCCAGATAAAGTAACATCCTTCAATAAATTCCAGTATTTTGCCATTTTTGTTCAATGGGGGGGCTCTGTGACTTGTGAAAGATATCGGCCAACTGTAGCTCATCAGATGGAATTTATGATAGGCCAATGTCCAGCTTAGCATATTTCTTTTGAATTCAGTTCCCCCAGGAAGATTTATGACAATACTCCCTAGGAGGTGTAACAAATGACTAGTCCAGGGTCTACTTCCTTGCATCAGCCAGGTGTCAATACTAACATCAACCTCAATACTAACATCAACCTCTAGAGAAAACCTTCAAGGGGGGGTTTTGAGGTGATGAAACTGATGGTAAATTGCATATACAGTCAATGTCCACTTAGAGCTTCTTGGGAATACATAAGTTCATAAATAATGATGACTTATCATTTATGATGACCTTTGATTAAGTGCAGTTCCTGTATTTTGCATGAACTGAGACTTAGACCCCTATCAAAAGTTCACAATAATGTTCATGAAGGTAAAAATTATTGTAGGCCCAAAATAGCCATTGCACTTTTAGGACCACAATAGAATGATTACCGTTATTCTACCTTGCCATGTGAATAAAGTTAGTGGTGTTTGTACATCATTCTCTACCTGAATGGATAGTGAACAAAGAAACAATAACACCTTAGGGCGATTATTGGTTTTAAATACATTTTCTGAAACTAGGAAATTTTATATATTAGTTGTTGGTAAATTTTCCTTATCCTTAGTAATGGGGTGTAATTAGAAGGGAACAGGGAAGGGCATAGCTCCAGTTCATAGGGTCACATTTTTGGGTGCCCCCCCGTGACATCTTTTTGTGGAATTACAATGAAGTATTAATAAGAACATGTGAGAACATAGTCAGTACAGTACTAGAGACCAATGATGTGGATATACAGTAAGTTGTCAGGGAAAAGGTGGTATCAGTACAGGGAATTGCCATTTAACCTTCATTTTTCAGCTAATTACTCTGCCATCAGTAGCTAGTCAGTCTATTTTATAAGATATTAAGGTATTGGTAAGATTCTTATTAGTACCTACCATACTAATAAAGCAAGCAAGTACTAAAAAGAGTGGTCATGTAGTGAAAAAAAAAGGGATTGATGCAGCATCGAATCGATGATGCATCCACCTAGGTAAGTATAATTTGCAAAAAACAAAAACCATGCTTCTCTTTCTGAAAGCTTTTTTGGCCCTAATTCTTCTATGCATTACTGCAGTTCATTCTGTCCATGACGCAGAGCCACTCCAAGCTCTAGAAAGATTCAGAAAGATCTAGAAAGACCAGGGGCTGACTGACCATTTGGAAACTCGGGCACTGCCCGAGGGCCGGGGTCAATAGAGGGCCCCATGAGATGCCCCTGGTACCTTTTTCATAGTCTTTTTTGAGTTTGGGCAAGGACACAGGGGCTCCATGATCCCCTATTGCCCGGGGGCCCCATGAGTTGTCAGTCTGCCCCTGATCCCAACCATATGGTCAGGATCCGCCCAGAAGCCTGTTTGGCAGCTGGCTGAGCCAGCCGCTCCTGTCCCCTCCACAGCCTAGCACAGTGAGTGCTGGAGGGGCAGAGCAAAGTTCAGGTGACTGACAGTGAAGACTGAGAACTGAGTGATCAGTGGTCTTTGATCGCTCAGATCTCAGCCTTAGAAGCAGTAGAGAATAGATGCAGAATCGGACCGATGCTTCATCCACCTAGGTGAGTATTTTTTTTTTTGCTCTCCCCATACTTCTCTTTAAACTATATTTTGTCAGTTTTTAACTGAGAAGAAACAGTAATTTTTTACAACTTCAGAAAAACTATGTTAAGCCAGCCATACATGGATCAAAATTTGCTTGGTTCAGCAAGGAAATTTGACTAGTTGAGCACTACTTCATTTTAATGGCCAGAATAAATTAATATTCTGGCCAATGAAATGAATTACTGCCCAAGCGCTTGACACACTTGAACACACCTAATCATGTTTACACAAACTTAAACGCCAAGTTGTTTTTTCAGCCAAAACACTGCTGCCAAGAGGAAAGGTGTCTAGGAAAGATAGATAAACTCCTGTGTGTATGAGACTTTACTGGATGTTAATCGGTGATGCCAATTGTTTTTTGTAAGACTTCTATCAGTTTCAAGATCATGCTGTGCAATTTCTGTTTGCCTTAAAATATCCTTAAAAACAGCTGTGGAGCCTGAGCTGGAATCCTACACATGCCTGATGATTTTTAATGTTTCTTTGAGCTATGAACTACTGCCCCAATCCCTTCCAGTATCCTGAGATAGAGATGTAAACAAACCTACTGCCAAAACACTTCTGTTTTCTCAAACTTTGCACAAATAATCAACTTGCTAAGCTTTTCCAGGTGTGTCTTAAGAAATAAGGCTGAAGGCCAAAATGTCACTGATCATTCATTCTGTAGAACAGTCATGACATAAAAATACATGATTGTCTTGGACTGGAATGCATGTTTATGCATTGAGCAGACCCACTTAGGGTCAACATTTCCTGATCTGATTATAACCAGCAGGAGTGTAAAGCAACCATCTAATGATTTAGGGAAACATCTGTGTGCATTAAAGTGGTTGTAATGTACCTCAGACATGAAAAAAGAGCAAAGCATATCCCTCTATAGGATGTACTTGTCTGCTGCCTCATTCCTCTGCTATCAGCCTGAGTCACTTTACCCACTCCTCATCTTCCCTTGTCCATTCCCTGACTGTCTTGCATTCTGTGAACAGAATACAAGGTTTTTGTAAGTGGACAAAAAGCAAACATTTATTATATCCAGCATACCAATTCTTAGATGTGATAGCTGCTTTAGATTTCTTGTTTAGAGTTTCTTTTTTCTCTTTTCAGCTGATAAGCCAGCCAACAAATCTGTTGTTTTTCAAGCCACACGCTCTCCAGCAGAATGTATCAGTTTACATGGATGAGACTATCCGTTTACCACTGACAGGGGTGCTTACAAGGAGCAGCTTTTATTTATTCATGTAAAACCTTTATGACAAAAGGAAAAGCTGTTTGCTGTAACTGATTATAAAGTGTGAGCTGGAGTTTGTCTTCAATTTGTTATTGTATTCAAGTCTGCTAATACATTTAACACCCCACCCCTCCAAGACTGGCAATGAGAGACCTGGGTGGTTAGCATAACTCTGAGGAAGGAGGTACACCTCCAAAACGCGTCAGTAAGTCAGTCCAGCTGGGTTGCGTGGTAACTCGCGATTTCCTACCCTGTGGCATCTTGTGGTTTTCATGTGACTTTATTTTCCACTTCTGTAAGTATCCATTTGGCATCTATGTTTTATGAACAATAAATTGTTGGTAATGCACTAGGCGTTTGCACTCTCCTGTTTGTTCTCCATCTGAGGAGGACTGCATCCACTAAGTACTTCTGGTGAGGTTCATGATTCATCATACATCACTTGTGGTCTTATCCTTCCTTGGTGAATTTCTGAACGCTGAAAATGACAGAGTTTTTTTATCCTGCACCCAGTGGCTTGGTCATGGATCTCCGTAACGCTGGTCTTCTCCCAGTTGCCATGGGAGATGGTCCACCCAGTAGGGATCCAAACAGTAACCCACTCGCTACCAGAGGACCTTCCACCTTACCAAGCCTAACGACTGGTTGCTTCGCATCTTGAATTTGTGTTCCGTTACTCTTAGCAATGTCTTTACTCTTCCTTGACTTGCTGAGTTAAACCCCTTCCTAATGTAGTGTGACTTCATACACTATATATGCTTTACAGACCCTAGTTCTTTAGACATGCCAAAATCAACATGCACCCCTTCAGACCAGACTTAGAACAGTTAATGTAACTTTAATGAAGAAATTCAACAATATATAAAAAAGTCCATTCCTAACCCGAGCTACAGTAGTGTGGCTATCCCCACAGGCGTGGTGCTGCAACCCAATTCACTCTCTCCCAGGCTGTGGTATGGTACTTCACCATGCCAGACTAGCAGTCTCCTTCTGCTTCTTAATAGATACTTATTAACGAATGTGAAAAGTAAAATAAATCTTCTTTATTGAAAACATGGATTAAAATGTTCCATAGCATGATTGTGTTTCAGTCCAAAAAAGACCTTATTCATAGCCTGTAGTGTAGCTGCCCTGGCATACCTCTATGAGGTGATAGACCATGCAGGTAGTCTCCATTGTTGGCTGTCCTCTGGAACCCTGGTATCTTATATACCCTGGCAGACCTCAAGGTGCAGTAGCACCTCTCACAAGTCAAACCAAGAGCAGGAAGAAAGTCCAGGACCTCCGTCTACCCCCTTTTTTAGATCAAAGGTGGGCTGGCTGAGACCAAAAAGCTCAAAAAAAGCACACTCAAACTAACCATTTGCCCCTAGCCTGGGCCAGCTGTTATCTTATTAAAACCAGAACAGTGCCAATGACTGCAACTATTGTGCACTGCTCATTTCAAAACAATGGAAGAGAGGAGGGGAAAGAATAGGTTCTGTGGCCCACGATTGACATTAAAAGGAGGAAAAAAAAAACATAGTAAAAAATTATTTCATGAAAGATAGATGACAGGGTCATTAAGCAAGGAATGTGTATATATTATTATTATTTTTTGTTAGAATAAGGATATCATTTGTTTTCACTTTAAAGGCTTACTTCATGGATAAAGATGTGTATTTTCTGTACTTTCACAAGAGTATTTTGTTGTATTTCATTTGAACACATAAAATAAAGTTAGCTCATAATAAACCATAAATAACATTAGGCTTTAAAAATCCATGAAAGTATACCAGCATGTCTTTGCTAAAGGCAATTTGAAACCTCTGGTGAAATGCGTGATCAAATTAAATAAAACTTCCATGTTGTAAAGGTTCAAAAGTTACTGATATGCCAGAATTTAGACTTTTAGTTAGCTCTTAAGACATACAAGGTCAGCTGGATCTGATTGATCTAGCATCTCATCTTGCTAAAGCCAAAGCAAGATATACATTTTTACTATCAGCCTGTCTGTTTTGTCTACTAATTGCTTTCTTTTCATGCTTACCACTAGATGGCATTCCATGTCTGCTTCTTGTATATACTATTTAGTTTCATTTAGACTAGCTTGTGCTGGCAACACACTGACAAAACCCATCCTTGCTGCTTGGTGTCTGTAATAACCAGAACTGCAGGGCTACCATGTAACACCTTTTTCCAGAAAAAAGATTTAAAGTCTCAGCTCTCAGTAACAGCACCTGATACTACTATAACAATATTCCGGTCTGGTATGAAGAGGGCAAGCATACTCAGAAAAAAATTGTCCTTCCGGCACTTGACTGGCTCAATACACTTCAGCTTAACAATACTAAAACCCCACTTCCACAGTCTTCCTCAATCGGGGATCCTCCAAAGACAGCTCATGCCCTGTCACCCACCCTCCCTGTGTGAGAAGTGCCTAAAAAGGACCTTTTCTCCTTTCACTACAAATCACATCAGTAAGCAACTCTGCATGCTGATATGGAATCATCATACATCAAACTTTTTTTGTTTTACTTACATTTACTATTTTTCCATTTCTTGGTTTCTTGAGGCACTGGAGATGTAAACCTGACCTTACCGCTGAGATGTTCCTGTCACATGGAGGCAGACCAAGAGTTCTAGGCATAGTTCCAGGCAGTAAAGGGAAATTGGGTTATCTGTCCTTAGTAAAAATGGCCACGATGAGATGAATATAAAGAAATAATAAATAAGGTATGCAAAGAATAAGACCACTTGCACATTGGCGGACTTCTCTTGACTCTAGTTTGCTCAGCTCGGGATCTGTCTGCTGATCCCCCACTGAGCAGAGTAGAGTGGGCAAATGACAAGTCTGTCTACAATTAGTTTATGCAGAGTAGACATACAGGTGAAACTCGAATAATTAGAATATCGTGCAAAAGTTCATTTATTTCAGTAATGCAACTTAAAAGGTGAAACTAATATATGAGATAGACTCATTACATGCAAAGCAAGATAGTTCAAGCTGTGATTTGTCATAATTGTGATGATTATGGCTTACAGCTCATGAAAACCCAAATCCACAATCTCAGAAAATTAGAATATTGTGAAAAGGTGCAATATTCTAGGCTCAAAGTGTCCCACTCTAATCAGCTAATTAAGCCATAACACCTGCAAAGGGTTCCTGAGCCTTTAAATGGTCTCTCAGTCTGCTTCAGTAGAAATCACAATCATGGGAAAGACTGCTGACCTGACAGTTGTGCATAAACTGGGACATAAGATTGTTGGGACATAAAGATTTTTTAGCATGGCCCCCCCCCCTTTTTTTTAAACTATCCAAGCTAACTTTTAAACTGACCTGCTACTAGCGGTGGGGGCGGCGAGCAGCGCTGGGACTAGGGGGTGTGTAGGAGGTGTGGCGATGGTTGCGGTGACTAGCAGCGATCTCCTGTATGGCTTTCAATGAAACAGCTGGAAGCTGCATCTTCTTCTCTCCCTTCTGTGACTTTCAACTGCTTTATTGAAAGCCATACAGCAGATCGCTGTTTGTCACCGCAACCACCGCCACCCCTCCAACACACCCCTAGTCCTGCACTGCTCTCTGGCTCCACCTTAATTCCACTCGCAGTCGAGTGGAAATTTCTAGGGTTGCAGCCTGTAGGGATGGTTGGCAACTCTCCTCTGGGGGGGTTCATACCCCCCCTTATCTACACCCCTGGCCCAGGACCCCGGGCAGTCAGCAGTCTCTGATCAGAGGATCGATCTGTACATCTCCGATACAAACATTGGTACACACAATCCTCCAGCTGTAACAGGGAGCCAGCTAGTGACTGAATGAAGCATGTCCAGCGCTGGCTCTGCCTTCTTCTACAGAACTGGAACCAATCAATCGGCTGGGGTGTGCTCTTGTTGCAGGGTTAACCCTATATGAGCAGGGTGATTGGGGCCCGGTGTGTATCAGAGGGAAGCAGTGTAGTGCTGGGAGGCTGCCTGTCCTCACTGCTGCCTGGACTCTGCACCCCAGTAAGAGCCACTGGAGGTGAGCCGAACCTAGGAAGATGGTGGGTCATGGAGGTGAGAGGAGGACGGGGGCAGGCAATAGTCAGGGTGAAGGGAGCAGATGCTGATTGAACGTGTGGGACGCTGCCACATCATAAATGATCCTTCAGTTGAGGGGAGGAAGAAAGGACAGAGGAAGATGCTGGGTGTCTGGGGCCAGTGTAACAGCTGAGCTGCAGCTCCTTCCAGTGTTCCTCTTAGACTCAGTCCCCTACTGCAAGACAGCTGACGGCTGCCGATCACTGTGGAGTTTTGTAACTCTGTCTTTTTTTTTTCGTTTCTCTGTCTGATTTGTTAATACAATTAATTTATATTTAGTTAATATATATTTTGCCTTTAATATTGGTTCTGGTGGCATCTTATGGCACTTATTTTTGCAAATGAAAGGAAATTTAGTAGTTTCATATTTTGTTGATTTAATATTTTCTACTGTTTTTAAAATCTTTATTTATTTTTAAATTTTTTTTGGGAGAGGGGGGGAGTCTTGCCTAGGCATGCGGCCAAATACTTTTGGAAATATAGTGTATGATGTATGGCACCTGCCAAGCAAACCGAACATTAGGTGTATGGATTAACAACTGAACAAGCAAAGTTCAGTCTGAAACTGTATTTGGACTGAATGGGAGCTCATCCCTAGTCTTAGATAAGTATCTTTTTTATGACTGTTAGAAATAGAGGGCAGTAAAGATAACCTTCCTCTATTCATTCTGAGACCATACGCTTTGAATTAGCTGTTGTGATTCTGTCTTGCTTTGATCAAGCTGAGTGGAAACATATCTTTCATTGATCGAATGACTTTAAACTCCAGAGTCAATGCGGCAGGTAAAACATGATGAGGCGCTATGTTTGGAGTGAAAGGTACCATTAGTAACCAAAGTTAACCACTTGAGTCCCTATTTGTCCCAATACCATTTTAAAATGGCAGCCAAACTCAGGAGCTTTTGTGGGACTCTGCAAGCACTAGCTCTGGAATTACTGTCTATCTGTTACAGCTGGCATCCAGTGCTTAGCCTAGGAGCTGATATGTTCATCTCTTGGACTTCTGTTGTTTAAACAGGCTGCTCTGTAGGAGCTGCTATAGAAATGAATGCAAACACAAAACTTCCCTGTTGTGTTTACATTGGCAGCACAAGCTTTTCTGATTGCGGAATTCCAGTTGTCACAAAGCAGGGGGTGTGCCGAACTGTACAGAGACCATTTATTTACACAGAGTGCATTGGCCTTTAGCGGCAGTCTCCTGCCGAGCATAGAACTTTTCTGCTGGGCTGGGAAAGCTTTAGAAACAAAAATGAGGAACACTTCTGGCCTTTGCTGTTTACTTTGTTGCTTTTGACAATTCTTTCTAGCTTTCCAGACTTTCTTGTTTTTTTGCACATAAAATATTCAGGGGACTCATACTTCATATACCCTTTTTTATTGTAACTGTTAGTTTTTAGTTTACACTGTGCCACAGGAGAGTTGTGCACTTTGTTTTTTTTGCTTCTTTTCACCCTCATGCTTAATTTAACGTAGTCCAGTAAAAGTTCATCATTTTGATGAGCAGTAGTTTTTAATTATTTTATTTATTTATTACAGGTACTTATTTAGCACCATCAATTTATGCAGCACTTTACATGCTTCATATATTGAACATTCACATCAGTCCCTAACCCTCAAGGAGCGTACAATCTAAGTCTAACTCACATTCATACACATACTAGGGTTGATTTAGACAGGAATCTACTAACCTACCAGCATGTCTTTGACATGTGGGAGGAAACCAGAGTACCCCGGGGAAACCCACACAGACACAGGGAGAACATGCAAACTCCGTGCAGGTAGTGCCATGGTTGGAATTCAAACTGATGACCCTAGTGCTGCCAAGCAGAAGTGCTAACCACTTATCCACTGGGCATCAATAGCTCTGGACAATGTTTTAAAGTATGTGAGAGACCACTGAGTAGCAGTGCTGCTATATGAAGCAGAATAAGAAAAGGGATGGTCAGCACTCAAAATGACATCCAAAAAATAGTATTCTTTGCCAAGGACTAATGTCCAAAATGCGTAGGATGTTTGTACAGCATTGCACATGTCTTTTCAATAAAGGAATACTATTTTTTGGATTTCATCCTGAGTTCTGACCATCCCTTTCCTTAGTCTGCTTCATATAGTAGCCTCGAGGTCTGCTCACTGGGTGGAGCTGTTATCTGTTCAGGGCCCTCAATCCCCTCATGTTTTGCATTGTATTGGTATTGTTCTGTCACATGTTCTGTCCCCCTTTGTAATGTACAGCGCTGAGCGAACTATTGGCGCTTTATAAATACTGTATAATAATAATAATAATGTGAGGAGGTTGTAGTGCCTATACACCTGTTTTCCCTTGCTGCTATATGAGGGCCTTTAATTTCTGCTCCTTCAGCTCTTAAGCATGCTGTCATTTCTAAAGTACATCTTACATATATACTCTTGTACATTAGGTTACTAATTAAAAACAATTAATGCATTGTTGATATTTGTTCTCTTGTGTATGTAGCCAGTGGTGCATTTTGGTTTTGTGCTGCCCTAGGCAAGACTAAAATCTGGCACCCCCCCGCATCTAAATGTGTCCCACCCTTTTATCTGCAAACTCCACCCTTCCTCTTTAGGCCCCACCTCTCCCTATTATAGCTCCGCCCACTGACAACGATGGGGCGCTATTCCTCCCACTGAAACCAATGATGGGGCACTATTCCTCCCACTGACACCAATGATGGGGCACTATTCCTCCCACTGACACCAATGATGGTGTCCCATCATTAGTGTCAGTGTGTGAGGAATACTGTCCCATCATTGGTGTCAGTGGGAGGAATAGTGCCCCATCATTGGTATCAGTGGTAGGAATAGTGCCCCATCATTTGTTTCAGTGGGAGGAATAGTGCCCCATCATTGGTATCAGTGGGAGGAATAGTGCCCCATCATTGGTGTCAGTGGGAGGAATAGTGCCCCATCATTGGTGTCAGTGGGAGGAATAGTGCCCCATCATTGGTGTCAGTGGGAGGAATAGTGCCCCATCATTGGTGTCAGTGGGAGGAATAGTGCCCCATCATTGGTGTCAGTGGGAGGAATAGTGCCCCATCATTGGTGTCAGTGGGAGGAATAGTGCCCCATCATTGGTGTCAGCGGGAGGAATACTGATCCATCTTTGGTGTCAGCGGGAGGAATAATGATCCATCTTTGGTGTCAGTGGGAGGAATAGTGCCCCATCATTGGTATCAGGAATAGTGCCCCATCATTAGTGTCAGTAGGAGAAATAGTGGCCCATCATTGGTGTCAGTGTAAGGAATAGTGCCCCATCATTGGTGTCAGTAGGAGAAATAGTGCCCCATCATTGGTGTCAGTGGGAGGAATAGTGCCCCATATTTGGTGTCAGTGGGAGGAAGTGTCCCATCATTGGTATCAGTGGGAGGAATAGTGTCCCATAATTGGTGTCAGTGGGAGGAATAGTGCCCCATCATTGGTATCAGTGGGAGGCCCGGAGGCCCACTTGGGACAAGTGAGGGGCAGTGGGACAGGAGGAGCGCAGAGGGACAGGTAGGGGCAGTGTGATGGGGGGCATGGGACAGGACCGGGCCAGTGGGACAGGAGAAGTGCAGAAGGATATGTGAGGGGCAGTGGGACAGAAGGAGCGCAGAGGGACAGGTGGGGTGCAGCATGACAGGGGTCATGGGACAGGATCGGGGCAGCAGGACAGGAGGAGTGCAAACGGACAGGTGAGGGTCAGTGGGACATGAGGAGCACAGAGGGACAGGTGAGGGGCAGTGGGACAGGAGCAGCACAGAGGGACAGGTGAGGGGCAGTGGGACATGAGGAGCACAGAGGGACAGGTGAGGGGCAGTGGGACAGGAGGAGCACAGAGGGACAGGTGAGGGGCAGTGGGACAGGAGGGGCAGTGGGACAGGAGGAGTGTAGAGGGACAGATGGGGGGCAGCATGAAGGGGGGCATGGGACAGGATTGGGGCACTGGGACAGGAGTAGCGCAGTGGGACAGGTGAGGGGCAGTGGGACAGGAGGAGCGTAGAGGGACAGATGGGGGGCAGCGTGACGGGGGCGGCTCCTCCAGATGGTGTTAGGATCACCAGGTGCCTGTGTCCCTTCTCCCCCAGGATCTCCGGCGGCTGCAAAGGAGCGGGCGGGCTCTGCCCCCGACCTCATCCTCTTCTGCTTCCTCCTTCTGGCCTTCCTGCACATCCCGGCACTTACAGTGGGCCCCGCCCCTCATACGCTCCGAGCGCACACCGGGGATCCGCCCACCACTCCGCTCTCCTCTGCAGCCGGTGAAGATGTGCAGATGCGTCAGGGGGACAGATCTTCATGGGGGGGGACAGATCTTGCTGCTACACTGGTCCCTCAGCCATGGCAGCCCTGCCCCTGTCCCTTTCCCATGGAAGTGTCCCTTCCGTGGGAAAGGGGGGGCGGCACTGCCGCCGTGCCGCCCCCCTGAAAAGTGCCGCCCAAGGCAAATGCCTAGTTTGCCTCACGACAAATACGCCCCTGTATGTAGCCCTTTTTTTGGAGGGGGGGTTATGGCAAATGGCCATCCTCAAACAAGATATTGGCTAAACTTGTAGGTAAATAAGAAAACCAGAACCGTCACTAAGTGGAAGAGTTGGTTTGATAATAAAGTTGGCAGTGCCTCCATCCAGCACAGGGCATACTTGAGCAGAGGGAATTACCTTCTTGGGAAATTAACCCATAATCTAATCAAAGTAATTGGTAGCAGATGAACTACTGCAACCAACATTAACCGTAAATATATAGATGCATACCAGTATGGAAATAATACAAATTTTATATAAGAAAAGATTAAGCAAAGTTCAGTTGCAGGGGCCTCTAAGAATTATTGCACTGTAGCCTCTGTCTTTGTGTCAGATACCTGAAGACGAGATCAGCAATGATGGGGAGATCCTTCAACTGTTGTCCAATCAGCCTGGAATGCAGATTCTCAAGCATTTTTCCCTGACAAAAATCGGAAATTTATTGACTGAGCACATTTTTTACCGACAACCTGAAAAATTACATTAAAAACTGAAAACTCAATATTTAAAAAGTATAAACACAATATGGAAACACTGACAATACCAATAACAAGTAATTTGGCTGGTTTGCATTTACAGAAGTCAACACCTGGTGATAATTTATCAGCCCCTGATACTTACAGACCATTGTAAAAATCACTGATTGGCAGTTGGCAACTTTGCCCACCCATCACCTCCTGCTCTATGCATTAATCACAGAACTCCTACTGTCAATGGCCCACAATACATCAAGTTCTGTGAATAGAGGAGGAACAATTGAATGACACCATTACATCAGGTCATTCAGAGAATGCAATGAATTGTGAAACAATAATAACAAGAGTTCTGCAAAAAGAGTATGACAGGGCAAAAGGGGGCTGGAAAGGCACGTTTCTCATTCGGTTACAATGATTTTCCAGTAGTAAGTTAGCACTAAGACCTGTGCGATTCAATTTGAAAATGAAAGAATTGTAAACTTAAACATAAGATAAGTAGCTTGCACTTGATAAAGAAATGTACTGGATGTTGTTCAGGTTTAGAAGCTTCCACACAGTAAACCAAATCACACAAACTGAAGAAATAATCAAACTGCAGAACAGTGAAAAGGAAAACCACAATAATTGTCCTTGATGGAAGTATCATTCTTACAGTCATTACATTTAGAAACATAGTCTCTATAAATTGCTGTCATCTTAACCTGTGGTTTCTCCAAAACCATCTTCTTCCATGTTAATCTTGACCTACCTCTGTTTCATCTACAATGAAGGTTTACTGTGGTTTACTAAGGTTTACAAGGCTTACTGTGAATTTTAGCCCTCACTGTCTTATCTCCATGTTAACACAAAAGCATTGGTTTGTAAAATCTATAATTCATGACTGGTGGACTTTATTACTTTTTATGTCTTTATAACATCTAGTAAATGTAATTTTAATTTGATGTCAAATATGTATGACTTTGTATTTTCTGACTATATTGAGAATCGCTACATACTGCCAAGGACAACATAAGCTTTTTTGATGTCAAGATCTTGTGTACATTGCAGTCAATTTCTTTACTCCCTTTGATGATATTACTTGCTGTTCTAGTGATTATTTTTGAAATATTAATTTTGAGTGTGTAAAGCAATGATGACTGAATGTGTAGCTAAGCAGAGTTCTGTTACTCCTGTCCCCACATCATCAGCGCTGGTCCAATGTGGCATAGTAAACAGGGAAGTTCTCAAAAAAAACCTCTGTGTTCCAGTCTGATTATCATTAACCAAATCAATACCGTGCAATTTTACACCTTCCTGCCCAGGCCATTTTTCAGGTTTCAGCGCTCTCACACTTTCAATGACAATTGTGCAGTCATACAACATTGTACCCAAACTAAAATTTTATCATTTTCTTCACACAACTAGAGCTTTCTTTTGGTGGTATTTAATCACCGCCGGGGTTTTTATTTTTTGCTAAATTAACAAACAAGACAGAAAAGTTTGAAAAAAAGCACGTTTTTCTTTGTTTCTGTTATAAAAGTTTGCCAATAAATAATTGTTCTTCATAAATTTAGGCCGAGATGTATTCTGCTACATGTCTTTGATGAAAATAACCCAAATTAGGATGTATTTTTTAGTTTGTAGGAAAGTTATAGAGTTTACAAACTATGGGATAGATCTGAATATTGATCAATCCTGAATTACTGACAGCCAATCTAATTTCTTGAGGTCCAAGAATGTCAGAATAGTACAGATATCCCCAAATGACCCCTTTTTGCAAAGTAGACAGTCCGACATACTTCATAAGAGGCATGGCGACTTTTTTGAAGTTGTATTTTTTTTGTCATAATTTTTCAGAAAATGAAAAAATAAATAAAATTATTTTCACAATTTTTTGTTAACATACTGTCACCAGTGCAGTACAGCATCATCATATAACTGGCATGGCGGTGATCAGGGACACTGACTGGTGACAGTGTGAAAAAAAAAAAAAAAAAAAAAAAAAAAAATATATATATATATATATATATATTTTTTTTTTTTATTTGAAATTTTTTTATTACATTTTCTTTTTTTTAAGATTTTTTTTTCATATTTCACTATGTCCAAAGTAGTACAATGTTACCATAGTAACATTGTACTACTTTGGGCAAGTGATCAGTATTTTTTTTTTTTACACAATTTGCTTATAGCAAAGAATTACTTTGCTATAAGTAAGCATTTACCTGAATGACATCGATTCATTCAGGGTTTTTTTTTTTTTTTTGGTTTTTTTTTGTGCTTAGCTGTGATTTGGCCACAGCTAATGACATGACATGTGCATGTGATTAGCTGTGACCATTCACAGCTAAACACTAGTATACAATGGATAGCATGAATGAAGCCATCCATTGTATACAACTGTCATGTGACCTGCTGTGATTGGTCACAGCAGGTCACATGGTACCAGCAACGGGGGGCCGGTACTCAGATCTGTCATCGGCCATGTCCGAGGTACACGGCCTGTGACAGATCGCGCTGCTGCGTGGAACTGCGCATGTGTGGGAGGACACCATATGGCGGCCTCCCACAAAGCTAATACATTTTTGCAGACGCCATTTGGCCATAGGTTGGGCGTCAAATGGTTAATTATATAAGCATTCTTCCAACCCAGAAGATATTCTAGTGTTCTAGGTACATTCTAGATTCTACAATTTGCTGATTATGAATGTCCCCTACCCACAGGAGTAGGACAAAATATTTGCCTCCTTATAGGTAGCATGGTTGAACAGTAGTTGGGCAAAGGGAAATGCTCTGTCAACTACACTAGCTCAGCATCTGGACCATGTAGAAAAATGTGACAAAGTGTTAAATACACTTTGTCCTCTGGGGCATAGAAGGAAAACTTTGGTAAGACGTCTTCTTTAACATATAAATTATTTTGTTTGAGTCAGGATGAGTGTTTAATTTTGTCTTCATTATTTTAAAGTCCATATTCTGCTTGGAATGCTACACTTTCTGCTTTGGCGTAAATTCACCTAATGAATAGAACATCAACTGAAAGTTATCTAGTTAATGTTACTTTTTCAATCATAGGCCCAAATGTATTCTTGTTTGTGTGTAACATACTTGTACATCAATATCTAGTATTAGATTTAAGTAGAGGGAGCAGTGTGCAGGCTTGCTTAACTTAAAGCGGTTGTAAAATTCAGACATGAAATATAAACAAAGCATATCCCTCTATAGTGTGTATTTGTCTCAATTAAGAGCTCTAAGTGTCCTTTCTGTCCCCTGCCTCATTCCTCTGCTATCAGCATGAATCACTTCTGACAAGTTTTCCTGACACCAAGAACATAGTTGCCAACAGTCTCGAAATGCCCAGTACAGTCCTGAAAATGCGACTCATGTCCCTCTTTGCCCTTGTGCTGGGTAATATCCCTGAAAATGGACCTCTGTCCCATATTGAAAATCATGGTTGCAACACATCCCTGGGAATCAAAACAGTGATGTCACAGAAATCCCTCCCCCTCCTCCGGCTCATCAGCAGCAGAGCTGTTCAGTGGCTCTCAGTGGGGAACCCTGATTGATATGAGGAAGTAAGGTGGAGTCTACCTCACAGTGTGATTGGTTGGGACTCGTGAGGGGACGTGCCAGCGGAGGGGTGATTGTGTCAGCCTGCCTTGAACCTTGTCAGTTGCAGTGAGCACGTGTGAGGCAGGAGGAACTGCAGCCATACAGAGAGAGAGGACCAACAAGAGGAGGTGCAGCAATCTGTGGAGAGAGTGGACCCGACCAGAGGAGGTATAATTCCAACAGCAAAGAAAGCTAGTTGATGACATTAATTTGGGTGAGCAATACTGGAATAATTGCTTCCATTAGGGTCTTAATGATCATCTGATGACTGACTGCTTTTCCAAGTGTGTAAAACATGAACCTGAAAAAATGTAAACATTGAAACATATGTCACTAAGGACCTCACACACCACCCGAACACACCATCCAAGTTGAATAGAAACAAAGGGGGAACAGAGGCACAGGAGCTGAATGGAGAAAGTGAAGGAAAGCAAATACACCAGCCAAGTTACACATGCCTTTCTTACAAGTAAGGTAGCTGATAGTAGAAAGGACAACTAGGAGCTCCTACTGTCACATTCTGCACTGTAAGTAATGTAAGTAATCTCAGACTCTATTTAACTACACCCCCTTTAAACCGCACCCAAAATTTAGCATAATGTAAACCATGCCTACTTTTCACCTCCGTGCATTTTACGTGCCACAGGTTTTTTCTGTAAATAATGGTCCACCTACACTACCTTTCTGGACACACTGAAAAAAAGTGTCCCTAACAATTTTGGGGAAATGTTGACAACTATGCAAGAGAAAAATGGTGACAGAGAAGGGACCTCCAGCAGATTGACAGCCTCAGCTCTGTTCCTGTGAGCTGTGTGGAAGGGGGTGTGTCTCTTCCCTCCAATCAGCTCTTAGAATTCTCCTCACTGAGCTCTGTACAATGCAACTTCAGCTCTCTGCCCCTTTTTTTCAGACAAGCTTTAAAATTCAGCACTTTGAACAGATCTAGAGAAGAGAAGACTGCAGATAGACAGGTACAACTTAAATAGGAGGATTTTTTAAATCTGTGTATCACCTGAGGCCAGTCACTTCACATGATATATGTAAGGATTAACAACCACTTTAATTTCTGACAGCAGTCTGCTTTGTAGAATCCCAAGTCTTGGGTTGGGATGGGAGTGTCTTATGCTTGTTAAAAGTCTAGTGTTCTCTACCTAATACCCAGTGTTTTGCACTCAACAAAAAGCAGCTTATGGTACTTGTGCTCCAAATTAAAATGAAAAACTAAAATAGGATTAGATTGCATTTTAGTTTACTGTGATAACTGAAAATGTAGGTAAAACAGACCCTTCTCAGTTATATTTTGAATCTGCGCTGAAGCTAAGCACAGATCTGCCTCTGTTGAAAGACTGTGTATTGTACTTACAGTACATCCAGAAAGTATTCACAGTGCTTAACTTTTGCCACATTTTGTTGTGTTACAGCCTTATTCCAAAATGGATTAAATTAAATTTTTTCCTCAACATTCTACAAACACAACCCCATAATGACAGCATGAAAGAAGTTTGTTTCGAAATCTTTTCAATTTATTAAACATAGCCTAAATCTGCTGCCAGAAGTGCCTAAAATTGAGGTTTTAATATCACTTTAACTGTAAGGTCTACCAGGCCGGAAAGAGAAAGCCTTACCAAAACTATTGTAGGCATCTGCTGTCCTGTAGGGTTTTGATGTGTTGTGAGGTACAGTATCAAAGGTTATAACAGCATATACAGTTTCTGGGAAATCGTCGTCTGATAAGCACAGTCAACATGGTCAACTGACCCAAAGAGACAAAAGGATAGAATTGTGAACTGGAATAAAAGCACAACTTTTGAAAAAGTGTCCGCAGAGCTCAATCTCAGTCCTGTGAAAACTGAGATCAAACAGTGGAAGCAAAAGAATGTTACATCAATTCCGCTTTCAATGCTTAACATGTTGTCACTTTCACACCTGCAAATCATGTAGTGTTTCAAGACCAGCTTCCAAGAAACAGGAAATGCTAATACATAAGTATACATACAGTACAGTATAATACACAAAATAGCAGGAGCGCTGCCTCAGTGTATGTTATATGACATGAAAAACATGCTATAATAATGAACACATAACATAACATACAGTATATATATATATATTCACTCATGCTATGAACAAAAGGAGGATTTTTACATCATTAATATGAATCGTGTGAATGAATACTAATGCAGATATGACATTGCAACGTATCTTTTTCTTCAGTATGTCATGTGAGTCCAGTGGAAGCCTGATATAATTCACAAATATCTGACAGACTAATAAATCTTTCAAACACACAGGATTGGCTTTGTGGGTATATCTGATTAAATTACCTTTTTCTTTAATTAGCTAGTGACATGAATAATGTATGCTTTTTCTTTCCTGCCAGAATTATAGGAAATTCAAGTAAAATTTATTATGCAAGTGTTATAAAAAAAAAAAGATGTATGTATGTATATATATATATATATATATATATATATATACACAGTATATATATATATATAATTATAAACGTATGCAGTGTGTATATATATATATATATATATATATATATTGCATCTTGCATCACAGGGCCATTACTTAAAAAATACATGATGGGTAATACCAAGTAAATATCCCATATACCATACCCTCCATTTTCATTCTCTGTGATAATATCTAAAGTATAATTATGCATTCTTCAAAGCACAATGCCTAATAAGTTACATGACAGATAATAAGGCATCAGTTTGTTCTGTCAAGCATCTGCCAAGAAGAAGAAAGTTTTACAGACACGTGCAAATATTTTTTACTAGTTTATGTTATTGAAGCTTAATTTATTCAGATTAAAAAAACACAACAAAGTAAAGTCAAATGTTTCAAAGCCCAAGAAATATGGACCTAAATACAATGAAATGCTGAATGTTTTTGAAATCTTTGTCCCAAAAGAAGAGCCCCTGAGACCAGTACTGTGGGGTTTTTTTTTCTTTTTTTGCCTCAATGTTTTGGAAATGAAGAAACAAACTGATGATGAGGTGATTAAAAAATAGTTTAGATGTTTAGCCTTTAAAATTTAGCTTCCATTATTAGTAAGATGTAGTTCCCTGGAGCAAAAGACTGCATTGCACTAACATTGCATTGAATGGCTAAATTTCATGGATAAACCCAAAATACTTTAAATCCCAAACAATCCCACAATTAATATTATTCAGTGGCACTTAATCCGACAAAAGAATCTCACAATCACAGATCAGTGGTATTTTAAACCCCCCCCCCCTCCCCACACACATACAACCCATTATTGGCGGTCAGCAGCACTTAAACCCCCAAAGCAATCCCACAACATTCTTGATCAGTGGCATCTTAAGCCTCCCAAAACAATCCCACAACATTGGGGGTCAATGATCCTTTAAATTGATCCAATTGGTCTGCGTCTTTAGCTAATGCTCTCCGCTGTCTAAACAGAAAGGATGTATGAGTACCTCCACTCAAATAAGGATGCTGTCTGGCTGTTTAGTTGCAGAAAGTGGTTATCTCTGTCTGGGTTGCTCTTGGAGAGTTTCCTTCATTTCCTTTCTGGCAAAAAGCTTGTCCTGAACACCTGAGTAAGAGGAAATCTCTCCAATGGAGAGGAGTAAAAAAGTGGCAGAGGTTCTAATCCTTTTTCAATTTGGCCAAAAAAATAAAAAATTGGTTATAGATACACTTTAACACGTTGTGGATTACAAATGGCCTACCACTGGTAAACAAGCCTACATATTGTGAAATATTTTTTGATAAAGTGTATTGAAAATGTTTTAGCTTATTCTGGAAAACCTTTTAGCCTACATACATTAAATAATTGACAGTGTCTTAAGTGGTTGACAACCCTTAAAATACCCAATGAAGTGATGGACCTTAGGATTAACAGAGATGAAACAAATCCTCCTACATAAGTTGTACCCGTTTATCTATGTCCGTATATCTATTACACAGGGGCAAGTTAGCTGGTGCAGTGGGTCCTGGGTTCCTCCTGGTGCACGACAATGCCCGGCCTCATGTGGCTAGAATATGCAGGCAGTTCCTGGAGGATGAAGGAATTGATACCATTGAATGTCCCCCATGCTCGCCTGACCTAAATCCAATAGAACACCTCTGGGATATCATGTTGCTGTCCATCCGACTTCGCCAGGTTGCACCTCAGACTGTCCAGGAGCTCAGTGATGCCTTGGTCCAGATCTGGGAGGAAATAGCTCAGGGCACCATCCGTCATCTCATTAGGAGCATGCCCTGACATTGTCAGGCATGCATACAGGCATGTGGGGGCCATACAAACTACTGAGTACCATTTCGAGTTGCTGCACTGAAATTTTAGCAAATTGGACTAGCCTGCTGCATCATTTTTTTAATTTGATTTTCAGGGTGTCCTTGAAATCAGTCCTCTGTAGGTTGATCATTTTCATTTCCATGAAATGATGGGGCATCCTTACGTTCCTAACACATTACCCATGCCATATCAGTATAGATATCCAGCATGATATTTTTCCCCATTGAGATCTGATGTGTTTTCAAAGTGTTCCTTCAATTTCTTTGAGCAGTGTATATATATACTGTATATATACTAGAGTACATTCAATAATTAGTTTCCCCTTGTTGACAGCATAACCAATGATAACTGCCTAGCAGACAATGATCTGCATTCTACGGAATCCGACTGTTCTCCTGCAGAAAGAATAAGCGTCAAAATACATAAAACTTGACATAACTTGAGTGGTTATGTTATCATGAGAAGAATATTACAGCAAAGGCTATCACGATTAACCTATTGTTTTACCAGGGTATATGTGCACAAATCCACTAGGACTCCTATCAGGGCTTTTGCTGATAATACCTGTTTGAATATTGGATGTGTGTACTATTATTAATCTTTTCTTATATAAAGCTTGTATTATTTCTATACTGGTGTCCATCTATATACTAATAGATAAAGTAATATATGAGTTGCAGTAGTTCCTCTGACCCCAATTACTTTGATTAGATTATTGGTTAATATCCCAGGAAGGCCCTCTCCTGGGTAGAGACACTGCAACCATAACTATGAAACCCACTCCACAAAGAAAAGGTTCTGGTTGTCTAATTTACCTACAGGTTTAGCTCACTGTCTTGTTTGGGGGAGGGAGGCATTTCTCAAAACCCCCTCCCCCAAAATAGGGCTACACTATCAAGTGAACCTGATCAAACCCTTGAAGGAAAGAGAGGCTTTGACAGTAAGTCAGAGAGTTGAGGAAGATCCTGACACCCAGTAAGACAACATTGAGCATAATATTCTCACAGACTCTGATGTGTCCACTTCAAGGTTGTAAATGGTGCCTAAAATTATGTTGGGCCATGGAATTATGGAGGAGTAGGCCAGGAGTTGGTCAAGGTTTATAATTCTAGCACCCAAGGCAAATGAAACTTGGTTCTGTAATGATTTTTTAAAATTAAATGAAGCCTTCAAACTTTATGCTTATCCAATGCCCCAGGTAGATGAATTAACTAAAAGATTAGGTCCAGCCCAGTACGTTCCTACTCTACATCTTACAAAGGGCTTCTGGCAGAACTCATTCTTGAAAGAGACTAAAAATAATTTCCATATCAGATGGATCTTGGTAGTATGCCAAGCCCTTTGTGGTAGAACAATTTTCCTACATTAGAGATATCTTACATCTCTTGCACTCTTCCGTGACCTCACCATTCCCCCCGGTACCATTCTCCTCACCCTTGATTTTGAAGCTCTCTATTCTTCAATTCCACATTCCAAGGGTCTCCAGGTTCTAGAAAAAAATTTGAGTATTAGAGCCATCGGGAAACAAAAACATAATCAGTTCACAGTCGAATTAATGCAATTCCTCCTCACTCATAATAAGTTTTAATTTGGTGATAAGACATTCTGCCAAGCCAAGGGCATATCTATGGGGACTAAATGTGCCCCAGCCTATGCTAATATCTACCTGGGAGACTGGGAATCTTGGCTCTTTGGGGAAATGGTGAGGTCCTGCCATCACATCTGTCCAGGATTTTATCCTGGTACAGATATATTGATGATGTCCTTTGGACAGGTACAGCGGATCAGGCACAACAATTTGTGGATAAACTTACTCCTAACCCATACAATCTTATGTTTACCAGTAATAAAAAAGCATATAAGTGGAGAAACCTCCAAAAAATTTAAACCCAACAAAAAGCTGCTAAACCTTACCCTTAAAATAAAGGTAATAATAATGAAACAAAAACAGAAAAGGTAGTGGTATTGTCCAATTAAATATACAATTGTGATAAAAATTATATGTGAACAAAAAATGTCTCTGAGAATTGTTCTTCCATTAATTGTGAAAAACGTCCATCACCAAAACATTTGTGCAACTCCACCACCAACAGAAATGAATAAACTCACCGGAGCAAGTTGCCAGTTAAATTATAAACCAACAAATTGAACTTATTTGCTCTGGGAGCAACACTCTGTAGGCAGACTCAGCAGTGAGCAGATTTTCCAATCAATTCACTCTCAGGTAATGGTGTAATACTCTGCAGGCCAGGGAAACCCAGATTTCCAAACACTTATTATATATATCCTCTTTGGGAGCAATACTCTGCAGATCTATGAACTCAGAAGCAAAATTCTCCAAACAGCATTCCAAATACTTTTATGCACAGGCTCAGAAAGGAAAGAGAGAACAAAGCAGACGATCGTGTGATACCGTTTGACACATTTATTCATAAAAACGCATCAAAACCCACTCACATGGAACAGTGCCTAGCCGACACTAGCAACAAACACATTTCATTAAAATCATTGCAGAAAGCGAGGCCACTTACGGAACGTAGAGACGCCAGTCCGAAGTTCCACCCAACGCGTTTCGTCATCTGACGTTCTCACGGAGCAGAAAGATGAAGGTCACTACATGCACAGCACAGCAATTTATACCCTCCAGTCAGTGTGGAAACAAATTACCTGCATCTATACTTATCAATTCATTATGCTCTCAACATATGAGTGCACAATATTCATCTAATACAATATTTATAACTAAAAAAACTTGAAAGCATACTCATAATTGAGAAATAGTATTATGCACCCCAAACAAGGAGTGTATTATACCATATATAAGTATTGAACTTTTAAAGGGCCAATGTATTAAAGTGAAACTCCAACTCTACACCTTAATAGAAGGGTTAATCATAAAAAAATTGGAATTCTACCATACAGTTATCCACTATTAACAAAACAACATGTCAGAGTGAACCTCCAACAAATTATAATCCTGATAGTTTAAATCATGAAAAATGTTTAAAAAGATTATTATATCGAGGGGAAAACTTTCCAATTTGATTGCTCAAAAAAGGGGACAATTAACTGATGTGAAAAATCACCTTCATTGTATAAAATGCTGAAATAGCATTTCAACAGAACCCTGATCACATATAAAGTGGAACTGCACTTCACCATATCTACCACAATCATCAATCTTTTAAATCATGAAGCTAGATCATATTATGTTCATAATGAAGTAGAAATAACTAATTTGTAAATCCTGAACACATCATCAAATAATATACCAAATAATTTTAACATATCAATTTACAATTAAGTCTGTGAGGAAACAATTGAGATCAATGTCAATGTTTAACCCTTGTGGTCTAAGAGTATCCAGATTATATATCCAAAAAGTTTCTTTTTTGGAGACTCCTTTTAAAATATCAATCCCTCTTCAATGTTGATCAATTTTATCAATACCCCAAAAGGTCTGCAAGTTTGGATTACAATCATGATACAGTTTAAAGTGCTTAGATACACTGTGTTTGTCAAATCCTTTCTTGGTATTATTTATATGTTGTCCAATTCTTGTTTTTAACGTTCTAATTGTTCTTCCAACATACTGGAAATGACAAGGACATTCCAACATATATACCACATGTGTAGATTCACAAGATATCAATGGTTTAATTTTAGATTCTTGGTTAGTTGAAGAAGACCTAATGTTTCACTACTCTATTTCTCTTTTTTGAAGTATTTTTACAGGCTTTGCATTTATTATAATAATGGAATCCCTCTAAACCAGGAAACAGGCTCATGCGTTTTTGTGGATCAATAATATTATGCATGTTTCTTGTTCTCAAAGATTTATTTTTGCTATACACAAAGTTCGGTTTGCTTGGAATAATATTCCTCAGCACTTCATCCCTCATTAGTATGGACCAATATTTTTAAAACATTTTTTCTATAATCTTTGTATTGGGCATTGAAATCAGTAATAAACACAACTGCTTTGTTCTCACTATCACCTTTCTTTCTAATAAGGTTTCTCTGTTCTTAAATTTTATAACATCCCTCTCTTTATTTAAAAAGGTTTCATCATATCCTTTCTCTATGAATCTTTTTATCAACAAATCAGTTTGTGACAAGAAATCAGTATCTAAATTACAATTTCTCTTAATACGAGTAAATTAACTCTTAGGTGTACTATAAAGCCACCTTGGATGATGACAACTAGATACTGGTATATAGCTATTCCTGTCCACCTCTTTAAAGTATGTTTTGGTGAAAATTTGACCTTCATATTTAAACAAGGACAGATCCAAAAAATCTATTTGATTAAATATACTTATCATGGTGAATTTTAAACCATATTTATTAATATTGATAGATTCTGAGAAGACATTCAATTCTTCTTCAGTGCCCTTCCACACTGTTATAATATCATCAATGTAGAATTTATATAATACCATCTCTGGCCACTTATTATAGATGAATTCTTCCTCCCATTTGGCCATCACTAAATTATCAACGCTCGGGGCATATTTGGCTCCCATAGCCACTCCCTTACACTGTTTATAAAAGGTCTTATTATACCAAAAGAAATTGTTCTTCATTGCAAATTCCAATAATTCAACAATAAATTGCCTATATCAGTGAAAAAACAGGTTTGCACTCATATTAACAACCCAATTATAAATATATCCACAATATATAATCACATTAATAATAAAAATAATTAATAGTGTCCAAATAAATTGTAAAAAAAAATTAATATGTATATATATGTGCCAAAAAAGTCCAAACATCAATAAAGGACGATCTTTTTGTTTGTGTCTTAAACGATTTTCACTTTCAAGTTAATATCTCTGTTTCCAACCAAATTCACCGTGCAATAATCCACCACCAGATAAATTAAATGAACTCACCAGAGCAATGTGCTGATCAAGTTATAAATCAGCATAAGCGCTTTGTGCTCTGGGAGCAATACTCTGTAGGAGAATAATCAGCAATGTGGAGAAATTCCGTATGGTCCCGCCTCTTCATATGCTCAGAATGGTACTTCGGAAGTCAAGAGAGGAAAAGCTTATGGTGCAATATCTTTAAAAATTTTTTTCATTTAAAATCAATCATTACACTCACAATCAACGGTGTCTAAGCCGACACCAGCAAAAAACAGCGTTCTCAGTATCAAACGAACCCAGCCTCCTTCGGAATCCACGGATGCCGACAGCTCAGGGAATGTGGTGACGTCACATCCACAAGCTCCGCCCTATGCGTTTCGTCACCATATTAATTTAAAAGTGAAAATCGTTTAAGACACAAAGATTATTAATTTTTTATTAATGTGATTATATATTGTGGATATATTTATAATTGGGTTGTTAATTTGAGAGCAAACCTGTTTTTTCACTGATATATGCACCTTCTAAGGTTAGGTTGTGCAGCTTATATTTTTTCACTATAGTGTTTAATTTTTGTGGCACTATCCATATTTTTTAAAAAAAATTGCCTATGAACTTTTTTAAGTCTGGTTTTATATTTCAATGCCCAATATACTGCCTCAATCCCATCATCCTGATCTATACTTGTATATAATGACTCAACATCTATTGTTACCAACCAGAAGTCATCTACATTCCTTAAACATTTAAGATGTTTAATCAGATCTCCATTATCTTTCAAAAAAGATTTATTATTACAATTTCTTGCAGAAAGTGGTCAATGTACTCTCAAATTCTCGCAAATATAGAGTTGATACCACTTACAATGGGCCCACCTGGTGGGATAGTTCTACTTTTATGTAATTTAGGCAGATAGTGCATTGTAGGAATTCTAGGGTTTTTAAGTTTACCAGTAAATGCAATCCCCAGAAAGTGACGTTCCTGAACCTGGAAATTTAACTTATTGAGAATGGGGGCATCAAGACCAAGCTATTATGGAAACCCACAGTGACAAACAGTCTATTGGATGCGAGCAGTTTCCATGTTTGCTCTTTGATCCAGGGTATCCCGGTCAGACAGTACTTGAGAGCTCGGAGGAATTGCCCTGACCCCCTTGATTTTGAGGAGAAAGCTTTAGACCTGTGTGAAAGGTTCACTAGACAAGGCTATAATAAGAAATTCCGCGTAAAAGCGTATCATAGAGCGAAAGAATCTGACCGTGAGAAACTCACTTCTGGACCCAGGGGGAAACCCATGGATAAACAGGAGACAATCAAAATCAATATACAATATACAATAAATCAAAAAAGTGCAGTGCTAAATAAAATATATTAAACAATAAAATGGTGGAAAATTACTCTATACTTTCACTTTATACTGAATGAGAATAAATAATGGGTGACTTAAGTGAACAAACAGCAATAGATGATCTAATAGGTGAATCGCTCTATGACGGCTCTATATTGAAGTGAAAAAACACAATAATATGCAAGAGTATAATGTAACACAGAGATTGCAGCGTAATAGTGACAAATATTGTGACTGTAGTGATACAAATGCAACAAAATGAAGCAAATCTGAACAAATTGCAAAACCAATAATAGTGTAAATAAAGTCCAAAAGAAGATCGGGACATCCAGTGATAAGTGAATATGTGATAAACTCTTCTTTATTATGCACTCATCAGAAGCGCATAAAAAATGCGCATAGAAAGCAAATGTAATGATATCCTCCAGAACAGGTCAGCATATTTCACCGTCAGGCACAGATATGAAGCTGTCATACATCAGAAAAGGGAGATTCCTCCAAAAGAACGTTGGTACTCTGCATAATAATTATCCACACCTCCTTCATGTCTATCCAACACTACTTCTTGATTATCACCAGTTACTCAGGGCATTGCTGAATGAAGGCAAAACCTTCTGCAGCTTCCACCTTGCTTCCGGCTGTGCACTGCACTTTTTTGATTTATTGTTATTTATATATTGAGGATATAAAGGGTTGTCCTATTTGTACTAGCGGCTGTTCTTATTATTCCCTCCTTGTGCGCTCACTGTCATTTTCCATTTTATTTAATATACAATAAACAGAATTATCAGCAAACGTTAGGGATATCTGTGCCAAATATTTGCACATTCTCCAGGAGGATGCTTCAGTGGAGAAGTATGTCAATGACCGTCCGAACCTAATTTACAGAAAGGCCAAATCCTTGGCAGATCTCCTGGTTCACAGTGATATCAACTGGTCTCCCCCTGGAGTCCAGTATGGTCAGGTGTGGATGTTCTGATGTCTGTTCCTCCATGATTGAGGGTGATAGCCTGACTTTGCCAACTGGCAGAGTCCTCAAATGTAGACAAAGAGCTAATTGTGGCACGTCTGAACTTGCATATATTATTCTCTGTACCTGCGGATCTTTCTATGTTTGTAAAACTATACGCAGGGATTTCAAAATCATCTTTACGAGATCTCCACCTACCATCTTAAATTTCCGTTAGCCAGACATGTCTGTCTCGAACATAATAGTAACCTCCAGTGCCTGCGTGGTTGAGTACTGAAGGTTGTTCCCCATGACACTAGAGGAGGGGACTTTGATAAACTGGTACTCCAACATGAAACAAGGTGGATATGGGAATTGGAGGCCACCAAACCTCCGGGCTTGAATGAGAGCTTGAGCTTTGCCCCCTTCTTGCCCACTTAGGTTAACTCTCCCCCTCTGCTGGCTCGGATCCCCCCCTTTCTCCCCTTTTTTTTGTTATGTACAATTAGGGTTTTTTGTAATTCATATGTTTCTGTATACAGGATATGACTGGGTGATCTTTGGTGCAGGATTGCGATTTGAATAATACATTTTTTAACATATACATTCTGTTGTTGCTGACGTCAGGCTTTTCTCGGCTGGATACTTTTGGTCTACTGCAGGCCATCCCCCTCGGGGTTACTTCCCCGGGGGAGGGGAGAGGGGTTTTGTGGGCAGATGGGAATCTTTATATTTCAACGTGTATGCCCCTGTGCCCCCTCTGTGCTGCATGGGAGATACTTGTTATTCATCAGAGTTCTAGCATTATGGATAATGTCCAGTAGATGGAGCAGGGAGTGCTTTGTACTGCTTGCTGTCTCCTCTGTATTTTGTCTTGGCCTCCTGAGACTGAGCATGCCTGTGATGTCACATGCACTCCATGTCATGACATGGCCATGTCCTGTACATGCTCATTATGGCCATTTTAAGTGCCCAAGCCCAGACAGAAAAACTTTCAAGCAAACTTTCTGAGCCTACCTTTGAAACAGCCGGTTGTACTGGCAAAACCGATCAGGAATGGCCCAATACCACACTCCTAGGTCTTACATTGAACTTTACATGGACTTCTACTTCAAAATAAGTACCATTATTGGTTATGGATGTTCCTCTTAGTGGCTGTAACTCTGCTATTCCATGCTGTTTTGCTGTTATCACTTTGAAGGACTGCTGGTTTTATTATTATTATTATACAGGATTTATATAGCGCCAACGGTTTGCTCAGCGCTTTACATTATAGTGGCAGACAATACAGTAACAATACAGTTCAATACAACAGGGATTTGAGGGCCCTGCTCTTTGGAGCTTGCAATCTAGGAGGGAGGGGTGAATGGTACAGTAGGTAGTAACTGTGGGGGATGGAGTGGTTGGAAGAGTAGAGGATTCCAGAATTAGCAGAGGTCGGGATAGGCTTCCCTGAAGAGATAGGTTTTCAGTGATCACCTAAAGGCAAGTAGAGTAGGTGAGAGTCTAATAGATTGGGGTAGGGAGTTCCAGAGGATATGTGACGCCCTAGAGAAGTCTTGGAGACGAGCATGGGAGGAGGAGATAAGGGAGCTAGAGAGTAAGAGGTCTTGCGAGGAGCGGAGAGTATGGTTTGGGTGATATTTGGAGATAAGATCAGTTATGTAAATTGGGGCAGTGCTGTGGATGGCTTTGAATGTCATTGTTAGTGTTTTGAATTTTATCCGTTGGGCAACTGGGAGCCAGTGGAGGGATTGGCAGAGAGGGGTTTCAGATACAGAACGGTTCGTGAGGTGGATGAGTCTGGCAGCGGTGTTCATGATAGACTGGAGGGGGGATAGCCTGCGATGAGGTAGGCCAGTGAGGAGGGAGTTACAGTAGTCGAGGCATGATATGACAAGGGAGTGAATAAGTTGCTTAGTGGTTTCCGGGGTTAGGAACGGTCGTATCTTGGAGATGTTGTGGAGGTGATGTCTACATTATTTTGTCAGCGATTGGATCTGAAGGACAGATGGGAGTCTAGGATTACACATAGTACCCTGGCGTGAGGGGATGGGCTGTGGATGGTGTTAGTGATATTTATGGTGAAGTCAGTGGGGGTGGCGCGGGCAGGGGGGAATACTAGGAGCTCAGTTTTTGAAAGGTTGAGTTTGAGGAAGTGGAGTGACATCCAAGCCGATATGTCGCTTAGTAGGCTAGCGATGCCGGTGGAAACTGAAGGGGTGAGGTGAGGGGTAGACAGATAGATTTGCATGTCATCAGCATAGAGATGGTAATTGAAACCGTGGGAGTTTATCAAGTGACCAAGGGAGGAGGTGTAGATGGAGAAGAGAAGGGGTCCAAGGACAGAACCTTGAGGGACCCCTACAGAGAGAGGGAGTGAGGAGGAGGTGGCAGCGTTATAGGTAACACTGAAGGAGAGCTGTGATAGATAGGAGAACCAGGAGAGAGCGGAGTCGATGAGTCCAAAAGAGTGTAGTTTTTTGAGGAGGAGGGGATGGTCAACCGTGTAAAAAGCCACAGAGAGGTCGAGTAGTAGGAGTATTGAATAGTGGCCGTTGGGTATTGCAGTTAGTAGGTCATTCGAAAGTTATAGTAGGGCAGTTTCGGTGGAGTGTAGAGGGTGAAAGCCAGACTGTAAAGGGTCGAGAAGGTTGTTGTCAGTGAGGTGGGAGCTCAGACAATTGTAGACTAAGCATTCTAGGAGTTTAGAGGTAAATGGCAGCAGGGAGATGGGTCTATGGTTGTTCAGGTTGGTGGGGTCTAGGGAGGGTTTTTTAAGTATGGGAGTGATGTGCGCGTGCTTTAGAGGGGAGGGGAAGAAACCTGTAGAGTGGGAAAGATTAAAGATGTGAGTGAGGGAGAATAGGATGGAAGAGGAGGGTGACCGAAGGAGTTGTGAGGGGACAGGGTCCAGGGGGCAGGTGGTGAGGCAGGCTTCTGAGAAGACCTTAAGGACCTCTTTGGTGGTAGCGAGGTCAAAGGAGGAAAGTGTTGAGGGAGGTATGGTATGAGAAATGCTAAGTGGGGTGCATGTCTGTGTAGTGGCGATGTCCCTACGAATTGCATCAATCTTGTTTTGGAAGTGGTGTGCAATCTCGTGGGTAGTGAGTGAGGTGCTGGGTGGCGGTGGGGGTGGAGAAAGTAGAGAGTTAAAGGTAGAGAAGAGCCGACGAGGACTCAAAGAGAATTTATTAATGAGGGTAACAAAGTAAGCTTATTTGGCAGCATGAAGGGAGGAAGTGTATGTTAAGAAGGCAGATTTATAACGGGTGAACATTTGGTGGGATTTGGTTTTACGCCATAATCACTCCAGCGCGCAACTGTGTCGTTTGAGATTTCGGGTGTGGTCATTCTGCCAAGGTTGTAGAGGTCGGGGCCTGATGCTTCATGTTGTTAGGGGAGCAAGTGAGTCTAGAGCGGATGAAAGAGAGTTGTTTTAGACAGCAGTGGCCAGGTCTGGGCAGGACAGGAGGGTTGATGCTCTCGTAGAGCTGGTCAGTTGCAGAGTGGAAGGGAGCCGGGTTTAGGTTTCAGAGATTTCTGCTGGTAATTGTTTGCTGTTTAGTGGGGTAGGTGTTAGAGGATGAGGAGACTGTGAAGGTGATGCGATTTTGATCAGAGAGGGGAAATGGGGTGTTTGAGAGGTTATAGGGAGTACAGTGGTGAGAGAAGACAAGGTCTAAGGTATTCCCGTCGGAGTGAGTGGAGGACTGTATACACTGCGCTAGTTCAAAAGAAGAGGTTATGTGGAGGAGTTGGGATGTAGCCGGGTTATTGACGTTAATAGGGATGTTGAAGTCTCCGAGGATGATAGTGGGTAGCTCAGAGGAGAGAAAGTAGGGTAGCCAGGCAGCGAAGTCATCGAGAAAGCGGGACACAGGTCCAGGAGGCCAGTAGATCACTGCAATCCTCAGAGAGATCGGAGAGAATATCCGGATGCAGTGGGTCTCGAAAGAAGAGAAGGATAGAGAGGGAGGGTTAGGGAGGACTTGAAAGGTGCTCAGTGGTGACAGAAGTAGACCAAACCCGCCTCCTTTCCGAAAACTGGGCCTGGGTGAGTGGGTCAAGATGAGGCCTTCGTAGGAGAGTGCTGTGGGGCAGACAGAATCTGCTGCTTGAAGCCAGGTTTTCGGTGAGTGCTAGAAGGTTAAGAGAGCGGGAGACGAAGAGGTCGTGGATAGAGGTGAGTTTATTGCAGACCGAACGGGCGTTCCACAGTGCATATGAAAACGTGAGGGTGGTTTTGGGGAGCAAGGGGACAGATAATAGAGTGAGGGGATTGCCGTAATTCCCGGAAGAAAGAGGATGTCTTGTGTGTGGGAAAAGTAAAGGAGGACCAGGGTTTGAGGAGATATCCCCAGAGGTTAGGAGGAGAAGAAGGGTGAGGAAGGTGGCATGTGAGCGGGATGTATACGGGCGCGCATGTCTTCCAGTCCTGGTGTTAGGGTAAGCAGGAGAATGAAGTATCAGCAGGAGGTGATGAGAGCAGTAGTAAGGAGATGGGAGCAGTGAGGGAGAGATGTACAATATTTTGGGTGGAGCAGAGGGACCAAGAAGTGATGTTTTGGGAACGCAGGAAAGGAATATGAAAAGGAGGAGTAGAGTTGGCATTTAAAGGTTCAGGGGGTGGGGATCAGGTATGGAGAGATGGTTTCCAGGGGCGTTTGATTGCAGATTGTCTAGCATGGTTTTACACTGTATGCTTACTTCTCACTCACTATGTTTGGCTTAGCAGCCGGTTGTACTGGCAAAACCGGTCAGAAATGGCCCAATACCACACTCCCAGGTCTTACATTGAACTTTACAGCCGGTTATACTGGCAAAACTGGTCAGAAATGGCTCAATACCACACTCCCAGGTCTTACATTGAACTTTACATGGACTTCTACTTCAAAATAAGTACCATTATTGTTTATGGATGTTCCTCTTAGTGGCTGTAACTCTCCTATTCCGTGCGGTTTTGCTGTTATCACCTTGAAGGACTGCTGGTTTTACACTGTATGCCTACTTCTCACTCTCTATGCTTGGCTTGACTTAGAAGATAATTAAAAGGCTCTATGCTTCAAGGTGTAATTGTATGGGATTGTGTGGTAGCCATCCTTAAACTGAGAAGTTACTGTATACTCTGATTGCTTACAAGTTACACCATATGCACTTCTGTGCACTTAAAGGGATTGTGCCTCAGATAATGCCATCTCTTGAGGAGTCATTGCATACTTTGATTGCTTATAAGTTAAATCATATGTATGTGCATTTAAAGGGACTCTGCCTCAGGTAATGCCATTTCTTTGATCGAGAAGTTACTGCATATCCTGACTGCTTATAAGCTACACTATGTACACCTCTGTGCATCTAAAGGAACTGTGCCTCAGATAATGCCACTTTTTTGATAGAGGAATCCTTGCACACTCTGATTGTTTCCAAATTACATCATATGCACCCCGTGCATCTAACTAAAGGGATAATGTTACTTCCTTGATGTAGAAGTTACTGCATACTCTGATTGCATACAGTTGCAAGAAAAAGTATGTGAACCCCTTGGGATTACGTGGAGTTTTGCATGAATTGGGCATAAAATGTGCTCTGAACGTCATCTAAGTCACAAAAATAGAAGAACACAGTCTGCTGAACATAATACTACACAAAAATTAGCCGTTGCCATGGTTTAATTGCACATAACATGTAAACATTCACAGTGCAGGGAGGAACAAGTATGTGAGGCCCTAGCTTAATGACTTCTCCCAGAACTAATTGGAGCCAGGAGTGAGCCAACCTTGACTCCAATCAGTGTGATGATATTGGATGTGTTGCTGACAGCTGTCCTGCCCTTAAAAAACACACACCTGTTTTGGGTTTACTGGTTTCAAGAAGCACTGTCTGATGTGAACCATGCCTCGCAGAAAAGAGCTCTCAGAAGACCTTGTTGTTGACTTGCATGAAGCTGGAAAGGGTTACAAAAGTATCTCCAAAAGCCTTGATGTTCATGTGTCCACGGTAAGACAGACTGTCTACAAATGGAGAAAGTTTAGCACTGTTGCTACTCTCCCTAGGCGTGGTCGTCCTGTAAAAATAACTGCAAGAGCACAGCGCAGAATGCTGCATGAGGTAAAGAAGAATCCCAGAGTGTCAGCTAAAGACCTACAGAAATCTCTGGCACATGCTAACATTTTTGTTGACACATCTACAATAAGTAAAACATTAAACAAGAATGGAGTACATGGGAGGACACCACGGAAGAAGCCATTGCTGTCCAAAAAGAAGATTGCAGCGCGTTTGAAGTTTGCAAAAGAGCACCTGGATGTTCCACAGCACTACTAGCAAAATATACTGTGGACAGATGAAACCAAGATTGAGTTGTTTGGGAAGAACACACAACACTATGTGTGGAGAAAAAAAGGCACAGCACACCAACATCAAAACCTCATCCCCACTGTAAAACATGGCGGAGGGAGCATCATGGTTTGGGGCTGCTTTGCTGCCTCAGGGCCTGGACGGATTGTTGTCATTGATGGGAAAATGAATTCCAGAGTTTATCAAGACATTTTTCAGGAAAACGTACGACCATCTGTCCGCCAACTGAAGCTCCGCAGAGGATGGGCGATGCAACAGGACAATGACCCAAAGCATACAAGTAATTCAACAAAACAATGGCTGCAACAGCACAGAATACGCCTTCTGGAGTGGCCCAGTCAGAGTCCTGACCTCAACCCCATTGAAATGCTGTGGCATGACCTTAAGAGAGCGATTCACACCAGACATCCCAAGAATATTGCTACACTGAAACAGTTTTGTGAAGAGGAGTGGTCCAAAATTACTCCAGATCGTTGTGCAGGTCTGATCTGCAACTACAGGAAACGTTTGGTTGAGGTTATTGCTGCCAAAGGAGGGTCAACCAGTTATTAAGTCCAAAGGTTCACATACTTTTTCCTCCCTGCACTGTGAATGTTTACATGTTATGTGCAATTAAACCATGGCAACATCTAATGTTTGTGTAGTATTATGTTCAGCAGACTGTGTTCTTCTATTGTTGTGACTTAGAGCACATTTTATGCCCAATTCATGCAAAACTCCACGTAATCCCAAGGGGTTCACATACTTTTTCTTGCAACTGTATACGTTATACCATATGTATCTCTGTGCATTCAAAGGGACTGTGCCGCAGATAATGTCATTTCTTTGATTGAAGAGTCACAATATACTTTGATTGCTTACTAGCTATATTGCGTGCATCCCTGTGCAATTAAAGGGACTGTGCTTCAGATAATGCTATTTCTATGACTGAGACCTTATTGCATACTTCAAATGCTTACAAGATATACCATCTGCACCCTTGTGTATTCAAAGGGACTATGCCTCAGATAATGCCAACATTTTTGTATTGAGAAGTTGTTGCCTAATCTGATTGCTTACAAGTCTCATCATGCGCACCTCCATATATCAAAGGGAATGTGCCTCTCTTAAACTTATGCCATTCCTTAATTGAGCAGTTATTGCATACTCTGAGTATCTACTGGCTATACTAATTATCTTCAATTTGAGGCAAATCCCGGTGCTAGTTTATCTACAGCCATTACACATTACATCCCCTCGAGGGAGTGCACTTTCCATCTAAAACCACCTCTACAACATACCTACTCTCAGGAACATCCATCAATACACCAGCTTAGTCCTTGACCTGATCATGTATGAGAGAGGTTACGTTTAGGATCAGTTGCTGTTGTAATCTTTATACCTTGGTGTCTAGTGTATGAGGGGGGTTTTGCTACCTTTCCTACATCTCTCCCTGTATTACATTAACATTTACACCAGTCTCATTGTATGATTGGTCTGGTGCTGGGTTTATCCTGGCACTTATGGATGGTCAATTCTGAGTATAGGAGCTTTTTTGTTATTATGCCTTTGCACTCTTTCCTGCATGGAACATGTTATATCTTACAAATGAGTCTTACATATGAGTCATCCATACAATTATCTTTCTACTAATGAGTTTTCCCCTGACAGGGATTTACCTACTTTTGACCCGTGGAGTGTGGTATGATTGTTTTGTGCTTGTTTTATACTTTTAATTTTGTCTGTAATAAAGAAGTTTTCGTGTGTCACTGATCACCTTCTTTGTTTGAATTATTTTTCTTGAGTATTCACAAATTCCCTATTCCTGTTGAGTCCACAACTAGATCTTTTTCTGTAAGTTTCTCAGTATGCCAGCATGCCAGTTAGGTTACACAAGGCCCCATGCATATTTCTCAGTAACTTACTTAGATAACATCATCATCTCTTGCCCCAACTGGGAAAGTCATCTAAAAAAGGTCCAGTTAGTTTACAGTGAACCATCAGAAAAGCAAATTTAGATTAGAGAAGGCCAACTATTTGGGGTACATTGTAGGCAAAGGCATGATCACACCCCAAATGAACAAGGTGGAAGCCATCCAAAAGTGTCCCCATCCCCCCACAAAAAAGCAGGTACATTGCTTTCTAAGAATTATAGGGTATTATAGGAGATTTATCTACAACTTTTCCAGCTTGGCCACACCTTTGCAGACCTCGCAGACCTCAACAGAAGCAGCATTCTGTCAACTGAAGTGGGCTTGGTGGCTCTGGAGGACAGATACTTTCCCTACTACCCTCTCTATTAAAAATGTGAGCCCAAAGAGATCTGGGAGTGGTGGTGAGGGTAGTGCAGGAAGGCCTAGAAAGTTGGTGGTAGTAGGGGATTCTATAAACAGAAGGACTGATAGAATAATTTGTCATCAGGATCGCCTCAACTGAATGGTTTGCTGTCTCCCTGGTGCCAAGGTTCGGCATGTGGTGGCCCAGGTTGATAAATACTGGAAGGGGCTGAGCGTGACCTGAGCTGTCTTGGTCCATCTTGGAACCAATGACAGAAATACATGGAAGGTGGAGGCTTCTTAAGAATACATTTAAAGAACTAGGCTGCAAGTTGAAGGGAAGGACCTCCAAGATGATATTCTCTGAAATATTACCTGTGCCATGCACAACTCAGGGAAGACAGGAGGAGATTAGAGAACTCAATGCATGGCTAAAGACCTGGTGTAAGAGGGAAGCATTTGGGTTTCTAGAGCACTGGGCTGATGTTTCATTGGGGTGCAACCTATATGCTAGAGACGGTTTGCACCTAAATGGAAGGGGGTCTGCTGTGTTGGAGGAGAGGTTTATGGGAAGGCTGGATGAGTATTTAAACTAGGATCTAGGTGGGAGGGAGAAATAGATTATAATGGGGTAGACAGATTAGACAGGGAACAGTACTTATTGGTGGGTGGAATGTGGAAAGATGGGGGGAGGGCTATGGCAGATGATAAGAAGGTTCCCTTGTTACAAACAACCAGTGGAATTGGTACCATTTGTATGAAAATAAAAAATAAGCAAAATATGTGTGCACAAGGTGTCAATGCATTAAAGTGTTTGTTCACCAATACCAGAAGTCTGCCAAGCAAAATAGGTGAGTTTGAATCTTTGGTGCATGAACAGAAATATGATTTAATTGGTTTTGCTGAATCTTGGCTTCATTATTCACATGACTGGGCCAATAATATTCCTGGCTATGTTCTCTTTCAGAGAGAAAGGGTAAATAGGAAAGGTGGTGGTGTCTGTCTCTATGTGAGAAGTGATCTCAGAGCGAGTGTGAAAGAGTGTGAAAGAGGACCTAGTTGATGGAGAGTGTGATGAGGCTTAAGCATTATGGGTGGAACTGCACATGGGGGTGTGTACTACAAAGGCTGTCATTGGAGTTTGTTATAGGCCTGCCAGTGTTAATGAGGAGGTGGAGACTCAGCTCCTTGCACAAATCAAAAGAGCTGCAAGGGCTGGGACAGTGATAATATGGGGGATTTTAACTACCTGGAAACTGACTGGAGTAATGGTACTACAGGAACAGTTACAGGGCAAAAATGTTTAAACCTACTACAGGACAATTTTATGGTACAGTTCATAGAGGCCCCTACTAGGAATGATGCTCTGTTAGACCTGGTGATCTCAAACCATGCAGAGCTTATTCTGAATGTCCATATAAAAGAACATCTGGGTAGCAGTGACCATAACATGATTTTATTTATTGTTAGCTGTAAACAGCAAGCACATACGGGAAAATAAAAACGCTCAATTTTAAGAGAGCTAAGTTTCCAAGGCTGAGAGCTGCTCTCCAAGACTGGGAGGGAATATTGACATAAATAAACACAACACAGAAATGAAAGTTCTTCAAAAAGACTGTATGTGAATACACTGCAAAATATATTCCCATGGACAACAAGTTTAAAAGGCTAAAAATCAAACCTATGTGGCTTACGGTGAAAGTTAAAAAAGCTATAGATAATAAGAAAAGAGTTTTTATTAAATATAAAAATGAAAGAATGCTATCATCGTTTAAACATTACAAAGAATATAACAGAATAAGCAAAAAGGAAACAAAGGCTCCAAAAATTGAAAACAAACAACAGATTGCAAAGGATAGCAGGACCAACGCCAAAAAAAATCTTCAAATATATTAATAGTAAGTTGTAATCTAGAGTGGGTGACTGAGGACAAAGAGAAGGCAAATTTATTAAATACCTTCTTCAGCTCTGTGTATACAAAGAGGCATGGGGGAGCTCTTGTCCATAATAGGCATGGTATTTACACAGCTCCAGATGATCCACATTGGCTCACAACTGATATGATCCAAAAATATTTAGACAGAATAAAGGTGAATAAAACACCTGGACAGGATGGCATACACCTACGATCCATAAACAATTGAGCTCTGTCATTTCACATCCATTGTTTCTAATTTTTAGGGACTTTTTAATGACTGGCGTAGTATCACTGGATTGACATAAGGCCAATGTGGTGCCAATATTTAAAACGGGGTCAAAATTTTTACCAAGTAATGTTGGGAAGATACTGTAGAGTTTAATAAAAGACCACATAGATGGGTTCTTGCTGGAAAAAAAATAGTTTAAGCAACAGACAGCATGGAGTCATGAAAGACAGAAGTTGTCAAACAAATATGATTTCTTTTTATGAGGAGGTGAGCAAAACCTTGGACAGAGGGGTGGCAGTGATATACTTGGATTTTGCAAAAGCGTTTGACACAGTCCCCTACACATAGCTAATGTGCAAGGTAAAGTCTATAGGCTTGGAAAAATCCATATGTAAATGGTTAGAAAACTGGCTAAAAGATCGTATTCAGAGAGTAGTGGTTAATGATTCATACTCTGAATGGTCTAGGGTTGTCAGTTGTGTACCCCAAGGTTCAGTGTTGGGACCCTTACTTTTTAATATATTTATAAACAATATAGGGTCTGGGATTAAAAATACCATTTCAATCTTTGCTGATGACACCAAGCTGTGCAGTAGAATAACATCCTTACAGGATGTCTCCAACTTACAAGCCGACTTCAATGCACTGTTTAATTGGGCAACTATGTGGCAAATGAGGTTTAATGTTGATAAATGTAAGGTTATGCACTTGGGGGCTAAGAATACGCATGCATCATATATAGTAGGGGGAGTACAACTAGGGGAAACAATGGTGGAGAAGGATCTGGGAGTTCTGGTAGATCGCAAACTTAATAACGGCATGCAATGCCAAGCTGCGGTTTCCAAAGCGAGCAAAATCCTGTCTTGTATTAAAAGAGGTATAGACTCCAGAGAGAGAGAGATATAATTTTACCTCTGTACAAATCATTAGTAACACCTCATCTGGAATATGCAGTTCAATTTTGGGCACCAATTCACAAAACGAACATTTGGAAAATGGAGGAAGTACAGAGAAGGGCAACCAAACTAATAAGAGGCATGGAGGAGCTCAGCTATGAGGAAAGATTAGAGGAACTGAATTTATTCTCTCTTGAGAAGAGGAGATTAAGGGGGATATGATCAACATGTATAAATACATCAGTAGTTCATATAGTGAACTCGGTGTAGAGTTATTTACCCTAAGGTCATCACAGAGGACAAGGGGGCACTCTTTACATCTGGAGGAAAAGAAATGTAATCTCCAAACACGGAAAGGTTTCTTCACAGTAAGAGCTGTGAAAATGTGGAATAGACTCCCTCGAGCTAGTTCTGGCCAGCTCAGTGGATTGCTTTAAAAAAGGCCTGGATTCTTTCTTAGATACACAGAATATAACTGGATACTAACATTTACAGGTAAAGTTTATCCAGGGAATATCCGATTGTGTCTTGGGGGATCAGTAAGGAATATTTTCCCCTGCAGGAGCAAATTGGTTCACGCTTTGCTGGTTTTTTTGCCTTCCTCAGGTCTGCCTCAGTTGAAAGACTGTTTATTGTGCTGACAAGAAGTTTTTACACGTTTGCATTAATGCCAAAAGAAAAAAGGAAAAGCTGTTGTTTATGTCTGCTGCCCAACATAGCTGACTTGATGCCTTATTCTTTTGCTTCTGATTCTTTATATATATATATATATATATATATACAGTCATGGCCGAAATTGTTGGCACCCTTGATATTTCTCCAGGAAATCATGTATTTCTCACGAAACGTATTGCATTAACACATGTTTTGCTATACACATGTTTATTCCCTTTGTGTGTATTGGGACAAAACAAAAAAAGGGAGGAAAGAAAGCAAATTCGACATAATGTCACACAAACCTCCAAAAATGGGCTGGACAAAAGTATTGGCACCCTTTCACAACTGCGGATAAATAAGAATGTTACAAGCATGTGATGCTCCTGTAAACTCACCTGGGGCAAGTAACAGGTGTGGGCAATATAGAAATCACACCTGAAAGCAGATAAAAAGGAGAGACGTTCACTTAACCTTTGCATTGTGTGTCTGTCTGTGCCACACTAAGCATGGACAACAGAAAGAGGAGACGAGAACTGTCTGAGGACCTGAGAACCAAAATTGTGGCAAAATATCAACAATCTCAAGGTTACAAGTCCATCTCCAGAGAACTAGATTTGCCTTTGTCCACAGTGCGCAACATTATCAAGAAGTTTGCAACCCATGGCACTGTAGCTAATCTCCCTGGTCGTGGACGGATGAGGAAAATTGATGAAAGATTGCAACGCAGAATAGTCCGGATGGTGGATAAGCAGCCCCAAACATGTTCCAAAGACATTCAAGCTGTCCTGCAGGCTCAGGGAGCATCAGTGTCAGCGCGAACTATCCGTCGACATTTAAATGAAATGAAACGCTATGGCAGGAGACCCAGGAGGACCCCACTGCTGACACAGAGACATAAAAAAGCAAGACTACAGTTTGCCAAAATGTACTTGAGTAAGCCAAAAGCCTTCTGGGAAAACGTCTTGTGGACAGATGAGACCAAGATAGAGCTTTTCGGTAAAGCACATCATTCTACTGTTTACCGAAAACGGAATGAGGCCTACAAAGAACAAAACACAGTACCTACGGTAAAATATGGTGGAGGTTCAATGATGTTTTGGGGTTGTTTTGCTGCCTCTGGCACTGGGTGCCTTGACTGTGTGCAAGGCATCATGAAATCTGAGGATTACCAAAGGATTTTGGGTCGCACTGTAGGGCCCAGTGTCAGAAAGCTGGGTTTGCGTCCAAGATCCTGGGTCTTCCAGCAGGACAATGACCCCAAACATACGTCAAAAAGCACTCAGAAATGGATGGCAAAGAAGCGCTGGAGAGTTCTGAAGTGGCCAGCAATGAGCCCAGATCTAAATCCCATTGAACACCTGTGGAGAGATCTTAAAATTGCTGTTGGGAAAAGGTGTCCTTCCAATAAGAGAGACCTGGAGCTGTTTGCAAAGGAAGAGTGGTCCAAAATTCCGGGTGAGAGGTGTCAGAAGCTTATTGATGGTTATAGGAAGCGACTGATTTCAGTTATGTTTTCCAAAGGGTGTGCAACCAAATATTAAGTTAAGGGTGCCAATACTTTTGTCCAGCCCATTTTTGGGGTTTTGTGTGACATTATGTCATATTTGCTTTTCTGCCTCTGTTTTATATTTGTTCCAATACATACAAAGGGAATAAACATGTGTATAGCAAAACATGTGTTAATGCAATACCTTTTTTGTGTGAAATACTTGATTTTCAGGAAAAATATCAAGGGTGCCAACAATTTCGGCCATGACTGTATATATACTGTATATATTCACTCATGCTATGAACAAAAGGGGATTTTTACATCATTAACATGAACCATGTGGCTGAATGCTAATGTAGATATGACATTGCAACATATCTGCAGTATGTCATGTGAGTCCAATGCAAGCCTGACGTAATTCACAAATATCTGACAGACTAATAAATCTTTCAAATGCACAGGATTGGCTTTTTGGGTATATCTGAATATTACAGCAAACGCTATCGCAACTAGCCTATTCATTTAAGCAAGCAAAAATCACCAATAAAATATTTATAATAGGTACCTTCCAAGGATTCCTAGTAGACTGTTAGATGGCTGATGACCAGACCTCAAGATAGCTGCCCATTACTGGGTGGACTATGTCTTTCCCAAAATGGGGTCTAGTTTGGCTGAAGCTGTGTGTCCTGGCTTCAGTGCAGTGGGTGATCTAGATGAAAAAGTGTGATCAGATCTAAATGATGTTCCTCAGATGATGTCTCTCTAGATGATCCTCTCTTGATGGTGAAGTCTGATCATGTGCGATGATGAGTGTCCCTTTTTCGATGATGCAATATAGATGATGGGTGTGTGTCCTACTTTGTGAAGTCTGACATGTCCTTTCTGTCTATCTGACTTGCTATTTTATCTAGTTTCAAATAATACACTCCTAAAACTCTGATAAACCTGGCCCAGAAGGTGTATCTGACTCTCTGATTGGTGGGTCAGGTTAATGCCCAATTATGTATTTACCTACGCACTAGCTTCCTTGGCCACTGGGTGGCACTCCAGGACTAGAAATGTCTATTTCCGTTTTCCAGGGAAAAAAGATCTTCTATAACATTTTATCCTTATATTAACTATTTTTTTTATATGATAAATGAATTATTTTTTATAAAGGAATCAGCTATGTTAGTTGGCCTGAAAACATAAAACTCCTTTGAGAGTCTGGCATCTTTCTAATTCGTGTTAGCAGCCTTTAAATGGAATTTGTTTAAAACTATATAGTGGTGTAGTTTCATCTATATCAGTCCATAAATAAAATATTGATGATACACATACAGAAAAAGAATAATTTACATACTTAAACCACTACTTGATTATGGCTACACTATAACACACATTACAACAATATTGATTAAGAATACAACACACCAGATACAAGATTGTATATTCTCCTCCACTTGCAGAATCATACGGAGTATCTTAACAATACCATGTTTGTGAGTTCTGAAGTTCTCGTAAACATAGAGGAGTAGTTTTATTTAACTTTGGTTCTGTTTATAGGAAAACAGTCCTTCCAATTCCTTGTATCAACTTAGGAGAGGATTTCACGTGAACCTAGTATTTCAATCTTCCATAGTATAAAATGAGAGAATATGATAAAATAAAAATTTTCTTCATAGGAGATTCTAACAAGGGATATGCTTTGTACATATTTCATGTCTGAGGTTTACAGCCACTTTAAGTAAGAATGTGCTTGTAGTAAGTGTAAAAGTGTAAATGTGCCGACTAGACATGTTGACTTGGAGTTCCACCATACCAGACACTTATCAGAGCATGTAGCCTGGCTGGACAAAAAGGGGGGGGGTCATCAAGCATGTGCCCCCCTTCTGAACCATATCAGGCCATATGCCCTCAACTTGGGGAGGGTACCGTGCCAGGAGGGTCACCCCCTGGCAGAGCATCTTGTCCCTATATTTGTGGGGTCAAGGGCCTCTTCCTAACATTCCTGCCATGGAGTAAAAAAAAAATGATGTAAATAAACACACAACATGTTTGACAAAGTCTTTTATTAAAAAAAACTATACATATCTGGTCAGTGGCATCACCTAGGACTGCTCGTCCCCTTGTTACATTTAGCTGCCTGGCCAGAAAGTGTTATTCACAGGAAAAGTCCATTGGGAGCGCATTGTGTCAGACGTTGGTGTGCAGGCCTGGACTGGCATTAGAGCACACTGGGCATTTGCCCAGTGGACCATGTGTCCTAACAAGAGCTGAATAATGTGACACATAGTAAGCAGAGATAGCCAGGCCACTTACACTAACATTTATTAATGGAGCATAGTCACAGCCGTACCCAGAGCAGTCAGGTGTGCATTTAGCACAAGGCAAACAAGGCATTTGCCTAGGATGGCATTTTTCTGGGGGGCAGCACTGCCCCTCTGGAAGAAGGGTTGGAAGAAGGGACAAATGCGGCTTGGAGACCAGATAGGAGAGAGGCTGCGGGCTGCTTGACTCTCACTCCCAATGTGGTGCACCACACACCCTGCCAATCATTCCCTGTATCCAATGAGGATGCTGCTGACATTTTCCTCCTCATGGACCACGTGTGCCTGGCTGCTCCATACTCCAGACCAGAGACGACAGGGGCGGTTTACCTCAGACAGGACACAGGCGAGCTGTGTCATGTGCTGCTCATTATCATAGTGGCTCTGTACAGCATTGTCTATGGGAGCTGTATAGTGTGTGCTGGAGGCAGACCAAATCTGTATTAGGACAGAGATGGAGTATGGATATGAGGTGGGCGCTCTCATCTATTAGGTATGTGGGGATGAAGAGTTATGTACAGCTTGGAAGCACTGCGTGTGCTGTGCCTGAGTGCTTCCTGCTAGGTGCTGGATAGCAAGCTGTACAAATACTGTATGTGTCCAGTCCTACAGTCTGTGATTGGTGGAACCGCTGCCTAATCTTGGGTCCCTGGTAATAACATGGCTTACTGTGATTGGTGGACGTTTTGTCTACCATTGGGCCCCTAGTATTTATATGACTTTCTGTAATTAGTGGATCATCTTTTCCAATATTGGGTCCCTAGTATTCAGATTTATGGCTGTTATTGGTGGAGCTTTTTGTCTATTACTGGGCCCATAATATTCAGACTGTTTACTGTGATTAGATCAGGCTAAATATAACTAAAGACACTGGAAACCGGTAGTTGTCATTATTTGTAATTTGGCTAAAAAAAGGGCTGCTCAGTCTAAAATGCCCAGACCTAATTTTTGTCCAAGTCCAGGCCTGTTGGTGTGTTTTGTTTCGACAGGTTGGTAGGCTTTGTTCATCAGCTAAATGCATGGCCTCTTGCAGCAACTAGAGACTTGCCAGTTTGCTGAACAGATGGTTTGATACCAGTCTGATGAATATTATAAGCTCAGTTTTTGAAAGATCGGGTTATAGGAAGTGGTTTGATACCCATACTGATATGTCAATTATTAAATTAGAAATGCACAAGGAGACTGAAGGGGTGAGCTGTAGAGTAGAGATATAGATTTGGGTGCCATCAGTATAGAGACACTGAAGGAGTGCTTAGATAGGTAGGAGGAGAACCAAGAAACCTGGAACCAGGAAATAGCAATTACAGTTCAGTTTTAATTGCTTCTGAATATTGCTAAAGCAGCATGATAGAATAGGCAAACGTTATTATAGTGGTAAGCACTCATCAGCCAGGCCAGAACTCAATAAAGTCAGTCAGGCCCAGAACTCATGCCAACCAGCCAGGCCATAACTCAATGCAGACAGCCAGGCCAAAACCTAATGCAACTAGCCAAGCTAAAATTTAACCCAGCCAACCAGGTCTTAATCCAACCCTGCCAGATAGCCAGTCCTTAACTTAGTCAACCAGATCAGAACTGAACCCATGCATTCAGGCCATATTTCAGCCCAGCCAGAATAGTTAGACTCTGAGAGGGATAAATATATTCGATCAGAGGCTCTGCAGTATGCCACGTGGAAGAAAAGAAAGTCGCTCGATTCCAGCTACAACACAGTCAGTGGTGATGGGGGGATGCCTTCTGCAGCGCTATTGTGTTCTGCTGGTGGGGGGGGACACGGGAAGCCTTCCTGGCCGGAGTACTCAATAATTACTGCTAGTGGCTATAGAAAAATCTAACAGACTTATACCTAAGCTGATCAATAAATTGACTTGGGTACAATCAGCCTACCCATACATGGATCAAATATCAGCTGGTCCCGGCTGAACTTGGCTTAAGTTTTCTTCAAACATTCCTTTTTAATAGGGTCTTGCTAGGTTATCACATTAAAAAAGGGCGTGGAACCCTGGGGATCCTTGATCCCTTACATGTTGTTTAGGTAGATCTCCAAGTCTTCAAGGTTGCCTATTTTTGCTCTAGAGCAGGGGTCTCCAAACTTTCTAAGCAAAGGACCAGTTTACTGTCCTTCAGGCTTTAGGGGGGGGGCCGTACTGTGGCCAGCGGGAGTAGAACATGTCCTGGCATCAGTGACCCATCATTTTTGGTTTTAATGGGAGGAATAATGCCCCATTGTTGATATCAATGAGAAGAATAGTGCCCCATTGATGGTGTCAGTAGGTGGAATGGTGCTCCATCATTTGTGTCAGTTAATGGAACAGTGACCCTAGGGCCAGAAAAAGGCAAGCAGCGGGCCCCCGGGCCGCAGTTTGGAGACCACTGTTCTAGAGCAATGAAAACCTAGTCCGTTGCAGCAAGCAGTATGTATTTGTAGTGATTACAACTAAATTACCACCAGTTATTGATTTTCAGGCCCTAGTTACTTTGTCCACATCAATGTATGCCTATTAATCATATTTCACATTAAATAAATGGAGCAAAACAGGACTAGCATGGCTCTTGCTTTCATTCTCCTTTCCTAAAAAAAAGCTTTAAATGTACAGCATGAAAGATAGCAAAACACATATTTAACAGTGTTTCATTATATCACTGTTGCAGTGGTCTAGCACTGAAAACTGTAAGCATATTGCATGTTTGTAACTATCAGCAATTATTTATAGGACATTGCTAATTTTGATTTACAGGCTGAAATAGTTATCAATTTTCTAAATCACGTAAGTAAGAATCCTATATTAGCATTGCTTGTTTTTCTTGGTAATATACGAGATCTGGATTTTCACTATGAATCACCTTCACTCACAGTAAGCATCCATATATGAGTTGAAGTAATATTTATTTATGTACTTAAATTGCCCCGAAAGGTAAGATGACATAAACAAAGCTGACTTTCTCTGCTGTGTACATCTGCAGAACTATCTCCTAAAGTTCCAAGCATGCCCTACTATGCTGTTTGCATTTAAGGAGTATATTGCATGACAAATCAAGTTATTGAAGGGCCGGTTATTGAAGGGCTTTAGGCAGCATTTTGTCATAAACTGTGCTGCATGTTGTTAGTCAGGAGAGAGGAATTGCACTGTTTGTAGAACATGCACGAGGTTAGGAGGCATATACTGTATTTGCTACCTTCTAAGAAACAATCAAATATGTTATCCCAGTGGTTCAAAAAAGCTGTGGATATTTCATTCTGATCAATTTCTTTTCTGTTTCTGTTGTGTTATGGTTAAATGAACCAAATTGGATCACAGCTATTATTTACATTTGTGACAAAAACACAACAATCAGTCAGTCACAAATGCAAAGGACCACTGTCTTTTTTTTTTTTTGTTTTTTATTTAACCTCCCTAGCGGTATGATTATTTCAGATTTTTGGTGCTGAAAGCGGTACCATTATTTTGCATGGAAATATGTAGTTTTTTTATTGTAGGCTGTAATTTTTAGGAATAACTCACTAAAATCTGTCCGAACAAGAGTCTATTAAACATCCCGGGTATGATAAAATTTGAAACACGAAATCATAAATTATAATTTACTAAATAATCATAAAAAATAATAATATAATAATAATACATTTAATTCAATAATATAATCAAACGGAAAACACTGAAATTTGAAATAGAGCGCCAAGTTCGTACGTTGCTGAGCAAAGTCGCAAAATCATTTTCAGTGTCTGATGACGAACTTCCCCACGAATCATTATCACTCAATTCTGCAAGTAGTTCTAATTTACTATCGCTGTTCTCTAGCTGGTCTAAACCCGCTTTTGACCTAAAGGGACACTTTTTGGACGCCATGGATGTTTCTCAGTTTCCAGGCAGAAAGAACAGTAAAAATGCAGGCAGGGCACAGGAAAAAGCACTAGGGACAATATGTATGTAAAATGGGTTGAAACAGCAATGTTTTACTATGAAAAATTTGTTTTGAAAAAAAATGACATTTTTTAAAATTTTCAAATTTCCCGCCACCGGCGGCACCCGTACGTCCCGATGTCACAGGGACCAGAACACAGAAGCCTGATGCCGGCATCGGCCGGAGGAGATGGCCGGGGGCGCTGCAGGGGACACACCACGGGAGCGAAGGACAAGGTAAGCTCTGCAGGGACTCCCTATGCCACGCCATATGGTAAGCCCGAGTGTAGCTCGGGGTTACCACTTTTGGCACTGACATTTTACACGAGCTACACTCGGGAATACCGCTAGGGAGGTTAAGTGACAATGAGCAGAATGTTAGTATAGCAATATATCTGAAGCTAGTGAAATTTAATTATTTTATATAAAGATAGGAATCTCATTAGGAGTCAGCAGAGCCTTTTACAAACACCCATACCAATGGATCCCTCTGAAATTGGGCAATACAGTGGCTAAATGGTTAGCACTTTTGCCTGGCAGTACTAGGGTCATTGGTTCAAATCCCAACAATGGCACCACCTACCTGGAGTTTTCATGTTCTGCCTGTGCCTGCGTGGGTTTCCTCTGGGTATTCTGGGTTCCTCCCATCTCCAAAGACATGCTGGTAGGTTAATTAGATCCTGTCTAAATTGGCCCTAGTATGTATGTGTATGAATGTAAGTTAGGGACCTTAGATTGTACACCCCTTGAGGGTTAGAGACTGATGAGAATGTACAATATGTATGTAAAGTGCTGAATAAATTGACGGCGCTATATGAGTACCTGAAATAATACATAAAACTCAAACTTACAGTTAAAATTAGCTAAATACACGTGCACCAAAAAAATTAAGAGAAATTTCTTACTGTTTGTTTTCATTAGAAAGCATCCACATCCTTTGTGAAAACACTTGTTCCCTGCCAGCATGCTGCAGAAAGGACCCTTGCTCTCTATGTGGAAGCAGTGGTCTCTCTGCAAAGGTCTGACATGACCAGGGGCGGACTGACCATTTGGAAACTCGGGCGCTGCCTGAGGGCCGAGGGTCAGTAGAGGGCCCCATGAGATGCCCCTGGTACCTTTTTCATAGGCTTTTTTGAGTTTGGGCACAGACACAGGGGCCCCTGTCAGTCCGCCCCTGGACATGATCCCTGCTAAGTCAGAGGCAGAGTTCTGTGATCATGATGGAGCTAATGCTGTGCTGATTGCAGAGGTGTAGGTCTGATGTAGTAGGGGCATGTTAGACTTCTGCAGAGAAACCACTGTACACTGAGAGCAAGGATACTTCTCTGCAGTAGGCTGGCAGGAAACATACTTTTATACTGCTTCTAAAGAAAATGAACGGTAAGAAACCTGGGATGTAAATAGTTGATTCAAACTGAAAGCTCAAATGAGAGTTAATGGTACCATTGGTGCCTGTGACTAATCGCTCTCTTTGTCCAATGAGCATATCCACGTCATGTGTGACGTTAGTTACATGCTGCTGCCAACGTGACTGGAAGAGTGAATGCCATATATAAGGGAGAGAGGACGGTCATCACAGTCAGTGGTCTCTGTGATTAATAGATTCTATATAAAAGTTAATGGCAAGTACCAAATTCGTCTTTCACATTCCACATTCATTGCTGAATGACTTAACAGCAGAGTTTATATGAATATCTGTTATGCTCACTTGCTTTCTATTAATAAGATTTTTCACCTGTAATGTACAGAATCTCTTAAATTGCCTTCCTTAACTGACAATTGATAGTGAAAGTAATTTATAAATTCAGTATTTCTACTGGGGAACTTAATAGTATATCAGTTAACAGTAATTGCACCTTTGTGGGGAAAAATAGCAAATAAAAAATATTATATCATATACAGGTGCTATATAAGCTATATAGTAATTTAATGTTTTTAAAAAAATACCTTTCTCTTTCTGTAAAATTCAATGCAATATGGCAACCTGGAGGCATTCTGTACACAGAACCCCCCCCCGCCCGTAATTTCATTTCCTGTTTGTGTGATTGGCTTACTGATTTTTCCAGTCAGCACAAAGATACAATTCAGATTTTAAGAATCCTTTGCAACAAAAATTTAATTTGTGGTGAGATGCTCCCAAAGGGATGCAGACCCTGCATTTCCTCATTAAAACATTGCAAGAACATTGCAAGTGCGTCAGCTGATTAACAATGAAAAAGTCAGTCTCATTCAGATTCACTCTGCTCTTCGGAGCAGAAACAGGTAGTTTCACCTCCAACAAAGGCTGGTAAATTCCCTGCAATATATAGTACATCAGAGGAAATAGTTTTTTTTTAACAAAAGTGGAGTTACTCTTTAAATGTCATCCATCCATCCTTCCACTGTTTTTGCAATTTTTTGCTCCAGCAGCTCACAGTGCAAGGTGATTTTTTGGTCGGACTCTCAAGGCACATACCACATGCATAGTAACTTTTACTTTTAGTTGGTGTAATCATAAGGGTTCTCTCAACTGAATGTTATTTTTTTGTTTATCTATGTGAATTTTATAGTGCTGTGATCTAAAGTGTATAACAACAATGATGGTTTTTAATTGCTCTACCCAGCAGTCCTACTCCTGATGAAGCCTTTCTGAAACGCATTGAGATTTGAGTTTGCCAATTTCCAATTTATGTTTAATCTTCACATTTTGGTTTATCACAGCATAGAACAAACAGGCACAAAACCTTGCGAGCATAATAAAGAATTTAAATACAATAGTAACAAGCACAATATGGGGCTCACAGAAATAAACAAATATCACAAGACAGAGTGAGAACAGGTAGACATTCCTTGTACAAACGGTAAGCAGTTTTTTCAGTTTCTCCCCTCCCAGGTGAGTTTTCCACATTTCTCTCTTTTTCTGTTCCGATTTTGCCCATAGCCCTATCCATGGCGATGGGCACACATATCTCTCCCTACCCCTCTTGCCTTGGTGATTGCAAAAGCTGGGGGACCTCTCCCCTTTTTTTCTTTTTCTATTTTAAGCAAGGCACTTATTACAGTTAGCAAAAAGCAGTCCTTTTTCTGGATGATACATTGCACTAGACCTGTGTATCGCGTCCTGGCTATGCTGTTGTTCTGCATATTTCATCCTAGCTGATGTTTTTGGCTTGTGTATTGTGTTTTATACAATGCCAGGCTTACTCTGATCTTTCATTTGTACCACTATATTGTATTATTGTTTCTGGTTTATGACTCCTTTGCAACATCTTGGAAAACTCTAATAAATCTTTTGTGAAAACAAACGGGAAGTAGGACATAAAGTGATAGGCACAGCATGGTATGGCAGATTCTAAGGATCATAGGATGCCCAAAAGTCAACCACATCTGTTACCACTTAAGGACATCTAACAACCAGAAATCATGACCAAAGATTCAAAAGGTCTACTCGATGGCTAGTATAGGCAGTGAACCCAGAACGTGAACCATTTCAATGTTCATACACCTAATGAGAAAGAGATATGAAAGGGGAAAGAGAGAGAGATAAAAAAGAGGGGGGGGGGTGAGGGGGTAAGGGGGTTGGGGGGAGTTAAAAGATGAGAACAGGGGTGGAGGGGGGGGGGTGCAGCTATCTGCTTTGGAGCATAGTTTGCCTCTAAAGGCCACACCAGCCTATAATCTGGACACAACACTATCTTGTAGTTGTGCTCTTGGGCTAAAGAAGAGATCAACATTTTGTATGCCAGATCCAGCTTCTTGTCCCAATCCAGATGCTTGGGGGACTCATACAACTCCCTCTCCCATTTAGCTATAAAAGCTGGAGGGTCTGGAAAATACTTTTTTTTAGCAAGATCTGGTATAGTAAGGAAAGGGGACATTCTGGCCTAGAGGACTGAGAAAGCAGCTACTCAAAGTTTGTGTAGGGTCTAGCCAAGGAGTCCAAGGGTAGTAGGATTCCGAGGTAGTATTGAAGTTGGGTATATTTTAACCACGTTCTCAAGGGATTTTTGGCAGTTCGACAGTATATGAGATAGAGAGAGCAATTTACCTCTGTAAAGAGTATGACCTAACCAAGGGTTTGCACTCCTTTGCCATGAGAGATAATGTGATTGATGGAGTGTTGGGGGAAAGGTGAAATAGAAATAGAGCGGTCATAGGGCTTGGTCAGGATACACTTGGGGTCTGTCCACAGTAGGGAAGTGAGGTCTGAATCTATTAAGTAATTTTGTATCAAGGTCCAAAGCTTAGTGGATGTCCCTTGGAACGAGTCGATTATACTGATCAGGGAGACCACCTGAAAATACAGTATAAAGAGAGCTTGGGAAATACCACTCTGCCCTTCAGTATAGGTAGAGAAAAAGTCGCTGATTAGTTCTAGGTTTCTTACTGCACCACACATAGGTGCAAGTAGCTTTGATGATAGATGAGAAAAAATTTGCTGGGGGGGCAAGGGGATTGCCTGAAAAATATATAAAACGTTTGGTAAGATATCCATTTTAATGACTTTCATATGTGCAAAACAGAAGATATGTGGTTTGTCGTAAGATTTAAGGCCAGTGAGAACCTTTGGAGCTGAAGCTGGTAGTTAATATCTGCCAAAGAGAGCAAGGAGGTTGGTATGTGTATGCCTAGGTATTTAATAGCTTTCTGTTGCCATTTAAAGGAGATATTGGACTCTTTCTGTGACAAGGCAGATTGGGGCAATGAGATGTTTAAGGCTTCTGTTTTATCATAGTTAACTTTAAAATTACTCAGACAAATTCCTCAAATTATTTGACAATGGAAGGGAAAGAAATGTGTGGGTTTGCTACATACAACAAGAGGTCGTCAGCATATAGTGATAATTTTTTGTCATGTCATACCCTGAAAACCGTCAACCGCCAACCATCATACCCTGAAAATTAGGGTTGTTGCGGAGGCAATAGAGAGGTGTTCCATGGTAAAAATATACAATAGAGGAGAAAAAGGGCACCCCTGATGGGTGCCATTACAGATTCATATAGGATCAGAGAGGAGGCCATTAGAGCAGATCTGCACAGATAGGCTGCCATTTTTAGGGCCAGTATTTTATGTAGAAGGTTGGACCCAAATACTGTTCGTTGAAGCGTAAATGCCACTGGAGCTGGTTCAATGTTTTTTAGTGTCCACTGATACCAGGCATTCTGGCATCTCATGCTTTTGGGCATATTCCATTAACAGGATCACTTTAAGGGTATTATCTCCAGCTTTCATTTCCATAGTAAAGCCCACCTGATCAACATGGATCAGGTCAGGAATCAATGGGGAAAGATGGTTAGCTATAAGTTTAGAGTACAGGTGGATGTCAGTGTTGATAAGGGAAATAGGGCGAAAGCTACCACACAGCAATGGGTCTTTGCCCAGCTTGGGCAGGACTGTAATATGAACCTCTAATGCCTGAGGCAGGAACAGAGACCTAGGGAAAACGGTATTATACGTCGGTTTTCAACTTATGTATAAACACTGATATTGACCTGGATTACATATAATGTAGACACATTCTGTATTAATAATTTTTTAAAGAAATGTAAGAGGCTAGTCGCCAGATGCTCTTTTTGTGCTTTATGGGATACACTATTTCAGCGGCAAAAATACAACTATTTGTAATTTATTTTATTCTTCAATTGTAATAACATTGTTCAATAAATATACTTTTTGTTAACATAACATGACTATGTTGTATTACTAGTTGATAGGTGGCACCTTAAAATTCTCTTATGCTGTTTTTGATACTCTCTGGCTTTGTGAAGCAATGTGGCACTGCCATTCACTCATCAGTTTACCCAATTAATCATTCACGGTCTAACTGCTCACTTTTTAATTGAACATCACACCCTTATTATGAAATGTTTGGTGACACTTCCCTGCTTCATGTAGCAACTGAATCTGTGATTCTGCTCCAGGGACATATGGAGGTCTATTCCCATACTTCTGGTGCAGGCTTCCACTTGTTTTGGTTCAGCACTGGTCACAGGAATTTGGGTAAAAATGGCAACTTCAGCACTTAGTGATATGATTCTCCAGTAAAGATTATTGTGATATATATCAATGCACAACCCACATAAGCTCCTTCCCTAATGTGTTTTACACCATAAAGCTTATTTATAAAGGCTATGATGTGGAGCACAGTAAAGTTTATTGCTGCTTTGTATCTCTGAGTAGAGTTTGCATCCTTTGCACTTGAAGACACAGAAACTGTGCAATTTTGCATGTCCATGTTTTCAGTTATTACAATCCCACAAAATAGAGATGCTTACATTGCCCATACAATTAATCAGTCTTTCTTTTTTTGTCAAGGTAACCTTGGAAAAATGACAGGTAAAAAACTTAGTGGTAAGTATGAGTCAAGAAAAATAACTTTTTTTTTTTTTTTAAACGTTGATAAGTAAGCCTTACTGTTAGTCAATACAGCTAATAAAAATGATATAGCAGTGAAGGTATGGGTTGGATGAATGAGTGAATAAAATGCTGTATTAATATCAATAATAATAATCATTGATCACCATAATGAAGCATAACTTTTTTTTACAAACAAGTCATAAAATTTATAGCATCCCCCCCTAAAAAAACAAAACAAAACAAAATAATAGGTGATACAATAAATTGCCAATAAACAACACATAATAATAAGATGGGAGAAAGAGATTGATTTATACCTTCGCAGATTGATGATGCCTGCTAAACTGGAAGTAACAATGGTTTTAGAACATCAATCTGAGTCTTGACAAATGTGTTGTGGTTTGGCTGCAATTAAAGAGAGCAATTCCAGGCAACAAGAAAAGTGAGCTACTAATGCTTTCCAATAAACATTGCAGCTATAGTTATGTTAGTGGATACCACTAAATTTACATCTAGGTTAACTATAATCCCCTGGATTGTAAAATATTCATTGCTGTAGGTCTTCAGAGTCAGTGATAGGGCAATAGGATTGTAGGTTTGAAAGTTTATGCTGTGTAATTTCCTCTTTTTCTGTACTCTACATCACCAAACACATTCAGCCATTCAAGACAGGTTTTAACTGATTGGTAACTCTGACAAACGTTATTACTAGCATTTTTTACATTGGAGTTTCTGTATGTACTGGGCCACAAGATGGCTGCACTTTACTTCAGTACTGGGCACTTTTACCCCTTACTGCCCAGGCCAATTTTCACCTTTCAGCACTCTCAGTTTGAATGACAATAACACTGTACCCAAACTAAATTTCTATAATTTTTTCACACAACTAGAGCTTTCTTTTTGTGGTATTTAATCATCACTGGTTTTTTTATTTTTTGTTAAATAAATGAAAAAAGACCAAAAATTGTGAGAAAAAAAACAAGTTTTTTTTCTGTTATAAAATTTTGCAAATAAACAAGTGTTTTTCACAAATTTAGGCCAAAGTGTGTACCGCTACATTTCTTTGGTGAAAATAACATAAATTAGTGTATATTATTTAGTCTGTAGGAAAGTTAAAGATTCCACAAACTATGCTATATACAGTATCTGAAAATCAACCAATCCTGCTGTACTGATGGCTTATCTTATTTCCTGAGGCCCAAAAATGTTATGACAGTACAAATATCCCCCAAATTACCCCCTTTTGGAAAGTAGACAGTCTGCAGTATTTAGTAAGAGGCATTGCAAGCTTTTTGAAGTTGTTATTTTTGTCATAATTTTTTGGAAAATAAAGAAATGAAAAAAATGATTTTTCACTATTTTTTTTCCGCATATTGTCACCAGTGTAGTACAGCGTCAGCATATAACTGGTGTGGCGGTGATCAGAGACACTGACTGGTGACAGTTTGAAGAAAAATATATATATATTTTTTATATTTTCAATTTTTTTATTACTTTTTTCTTTTTTTACAATTTTTATTTTTTTATAAAGCACTGTGACCAGAGTAATATCATGTTACCATAGTAGCATTGTACTACTCTGGGAAAGTGAACAGTTTTTTTTTTACACATTATGATTGCCTATAGCAGTGACTTTCGTTATAGGCAAGCATTTAACTGAATAAAATCGATTCATTCAGTGCTTTTTGTTGTGATTAGTTGTGGTTGGCCACAGCTAATCACACGACACAGATGGGCTGTGATTGGCCCAGTCTGTATCATGTGATCACTGTGACTAATCCCAGCTAGCAACAAATTGTATACAATGGGTGGCATGAAAGGAAGCCATCTATTGTTTACAATTGGCATGTGACCTGCTGTGATTGGTGACAGTGGTCACATGGTACTGGCAGTGGGTCGGTACACAGCCGGTGACCGATCTCGCTGCAGCACAGCCCTGCAGGCGCACGCTAGATGGCGATCCAGGAGGTCATTAGTTTGCTATTGGAGCTGGTTATAAGCACAAACATTGTAACATAGCCATTGCCGTCAAAAAGGACTGAACTTTGGTTATGTTACTGCATCTTTGTGATAATAGGATTTTATTTACCAGCTAGATAAATTCAACAAGATATATAAAAGCAACGTAGCTACCTACACAATTCTCCAGAAATTAACTAAAATATCGGTTTGTGTATTTTAACCATTTCAATACCGTGCAATTTTACACCTTCCTGCCCAGGCCATTTTTCAGGTTTCAGCGCTCTCACACTTTGAATGACAATTGCGCGGTCATACAACATTGTACCCAAACTAAAATTTTATAATTTTCTTCACACAACTAGAGCTTTCTTTTGGTGGTATTTAATCACCGCTGGGGTTTTTATTTTTTGCTAAATTAACAAAAAAAGACCCACATTTTTCTTTGTTTCTGTTATAAAAGTTTACAAATAAATAATTGTTCTTCATAAATTTAGGCCGAGATGTATTCTGCTACATGTCTTTGGTGAAAATAACCCAAATTAGGATGTATTTTTTAGTTTGTAGGAAAGTTATAGAGTTCACAAACTATGGTATAGATCTGATTATTGATCAATCCTGAAGTACTGACAGCCAATCTAATTTCTTGAGGTCCAAGAATGTCAGAATAGTACAGATATCCCCAAATGACCCCTTTTTGCAGAGTAGACAGTCCGACGTACTTCATAAGAGGCATGGCGAGTTTTTTTTAAGTTGTATTTTTTTGTCATAAGTTTTCGGAAAATGAAAAAATTTTAAAAATTATTTTCACTATTTTTTTTTTTACATACTGTCACCAGTGCAGTACAGCGTCATCATATAACTGGCATGGCGGTGAACAGGGACACTGACTGGTGACAGTATGAAAAAAAAATATATATATATATTTTTTACATTTTTTTTATTTTTTATTATATTTAATTTTTTATTACATTTTTTAAATTTTTTTTTAAGATTTTTTTTCATATTTTACTATGACCAAAGTAGTACAATGTTACCATAGTAACATTGTACTACTTTGGGGAAGTGATCAGTATTTTTTTTAATTTTTTTTTTTTTACACAATTTGCTTATAGCAAAGAATTACTTTGCTATAAGCAAGCATTTACCTGAATGAAATCGATTCATTCAGCTTTTTTTTTTTTTTTGTGCTTAGCTGTGATTTGGTCACTGCTAATCACATGACATGTGCATGTGATTAGCTGTGACCATTCACAGCTAGGCACTAGTATACAATGGATGGCATCATGAATGAAGCCATCCATTGTATACAACTGTTATGTGACCTGCTGTGATTGGTCACAGCAGGTCACATGGTACCAGCAACGGGAGCCGGTACTCGGATCTGTCATCGGCCGTGCCTGAGGTGCACGGCTGGTGACAGATCGCACTGCTGCGCCGCTCTGCATTAGCGCAAACGGCGCATGTGCGGGAGCACGCCAAATGGCGTGCACCCGGAATGCAGGGACACATTTGAAGCCGCCAAACGGCCATTGGCCGGGCGGCTACTGGTTAAGCGTATAGAGCTTTTTTCTTTTATTTAAGAGATATAAAGTATTACAATGCAAAGAAAACATATAAAAAGCACTTAGCACAATCAACAGTAATATATAAATAAATATATGAATAGTAAAATTTTAATAGAATAGACAAAAAGATGAGAAAATACAATGTCATAATAAACATGACATGACATGAGATTACCCAAGGAATGGTGTGGTAATATATTGTATAATCGAGAAAAGAAAATATATGTAAGATAGTGAATAATATTATTTATATATAAAATATGGTATAAGGCCATAAAAAGGTGGGGGTTGGGAAGGTATAAAAAAAGGTTTAAGTACTATAGCCACAAAACAAAGCAAAACAGTTGATGCCCTCATACCTCTAACTACTAATTTGATCCTTCATTCATATATGACACCACACCTTTTAACCACTTGATCTCATTGGACATACTATGAAGGGTTAATCACAAGCTGATGGCCATTTTGTTCAGCCAGATCCAGCTTGAAAGTGATGCAGCGGTTGTATAACCACCAATCACTTTCACAGTGAAGGCAGTGCAGTGTCCACCCTGCGTGGTTCCCGGCACCACATGAAGCTGTTTTAGGATGGAAAGTGGAAGAAGACCAAAGCACTTTCATGCCCTGATCTTCCCTATAAACAAGGATACCAGAAACAACAATGATTTATTCTCTTCTGGTTTCAGATTCACCTTTTCCTGGCTTGTACAGCCAGGGGACACATGTAACCCAGCCGATCTGTGCTTGGTTACATGCATTGGAGGGCACAGGAGACATTAGGCCCTTACTGTCTCCAAAAAGAATCACATAGGGGTTTATTAATCCCTTGTGATAGCAATAAAGTGAAAATAAATAAAATACTTAAAAAAATAACATAATAACATGTATTAAAAAATTAAATGTAATTCCCTGGAGCCCTGCACACACCTGCAGAAGCAAGCCCAGGGAGTGCACATGTATGTAAACTGTGGTCACACCACACATTCTAGCACAAGATCTCCATGACAACCCTAAACTGATGGGCTGTAAAAGCTTTTAAAGCATCACCCATGGCAATTATTGGGTACCATAATTTTTTGCAATATCATGGACGCAAACAATTTTAGGACTTGACAGGTAGATTGATTTCTACTTGATGCAACCTCATTTTTTATATTTTACCAAAAAATTGGTATTATATTGTATGTTTTCACTAAAATGTATTTTATTGTATTTTTTCCTGAAAATTTACATTTTATAAATAGTTGAGCAAATATTGTGCAATATAAACAATTGCAACTATCCTCTTTTTATTCTACAGGGTTTCTGCTTTCAGAAAATATATAATGTTCTGGGGGTTTAAAGTGGAACTACATTGCATCTGAGCACCAGCAACCAAAACCAATCAAAGCAAACCCCCCCATCCATTTATGTCTTCGTGCTTAATTTTTCTGACAAATCACTTTGAAAAACACTCCCGAGCATTTCTGGTCAAAGCCATCTTCAGTAAGGGCAGATGATTAATGTGGCATTTACTTCATGGAATCCACCTGCCCTTAGCTCAGAGATGCAGACAGGAGGGTGTGTTTAGCTGAGAAAAACCCTTCCTTCCTTCCTGAAGACTCCTGGGAAGTATGAAATCATTTGCCTAGGCATGGAAACCAGAAAGTAACTGAAGAAACATTAAAAAAGGTTTAAAACAAGTAAATATGATATGATTTCCTATCTATTTACTAATGCTACTGGTAAAAGGATTAAAAATAATCTAAGTCTATAAGGATTAAATAATAGTCTAAGATCTTAGACCTTGGTGTGAAGATAATACAAAAAGGAGCACTTATAATTTTTAATGTTTGGTAAGGTGCATGGAGTGACTCTTGGTTGGAAATTGCAATTGGATGCACATTTCACATGGATTTAGAGGGATGCACAAGGGTTGAAATGTGAGTAGTTACTGTATATCATTATAATGATTAATCTTTAAAGCAGGATCACACTATATATTTTATTTTAGGTTTTTTTTGGAAAAAAGTGTTTTTTCCAACATTTTGGAACCAAGTGTGAGGGATGTTCTTTTGAAGAGATTGATTGCATACATCCATGAATCTCTAAGATTCGGTAAAGTGCATAGCGTGATTGGATGGAACATATTGCATATAGTGAAATCCAGATTGGGTAAAGTGATAGGCATGTTGTTAATTCACTTAATGTGAGTAGTGGTGTCCTTTTGTTTAGGGCACTTTTTATTGTGGAATAACACTATTGGAGACATTTTTTATTGGGTACTCCCAACACGTACTTTGGAGTGAGTAAGGAGGGTTTTCCTTTAAGAAGGACACAACTCATAGAGGCAGATAAAGACAAGACTCAGCAGCTTTATAGAATGCCTATTTTTAGTGTTGTAGGGTAAGATTATATATGAAGGGACACATGAGCACATTAATTAAATCTTAGCACCTTAGCACCTGGGATTTTGAGCACATTTACTTTAGAGTGGAACATACTACACCATATACTTTTTCTTTTTTTTTCCCGAAAGTGGTCATCCTGTTGATTTGATTTCCATGAAAGGTTCAAGGGAGCTTAAGATGTTTTTGATTGTAATAGAGGCACTTCATTGAATATAAAAGAACTTTCTAAAGCAGGGGTGGGCAACTGTGGCCCTCCAGCTGTTGTAGAACTACAAGTTCCATGAGGCATTGCAAAACTGACAGTTACAAGCATGACTCCCAAAGGCAGAGGCATGATGGGACTTGTAGTTCACCAAAAGCTGGAGGGCCACAGTTGCCAACCCCTGTTCTAAGGGAACACTTCATAGACAAACCTAAGAGGCATATAGATCTATGAGCGCTTGTTTGATATATTGATCTGCTTTTCTGCTGGGGGCACAGTGTTTCCAGCTGCTGTAACTATCAGAAAAATCATAGCTCTAGTGTGCTGACACTTAACATTTATAATGAGGGCTAATTGATGCCCGAATATATTATATTTTTCATATTATTATTCTTAGAACATGATGCTAAACTTAATGGCATCAGTCTCTCCATGGCCCAATTCTTATTGCCTGCAGTCTCCCATGGGCTATAAACAGACCATTACATAGTTCTATGTATAAGTGATATTTTGATAACACTGGAGTTTATTGCTGTAACAAAAAAATTGTATTTCAACATGATTGTTATGTTGTTACGCTCTGATAAAGCAGACTAAATTCTGGGAAATGTATCAAAAACTACCACCATTTTACTATTTATTAAATTCAACATATTCCGAAATGCTTCACCACAGAATTTTTACTAGCTGTATACTGAATGTGAAAATGGTAAATGTATGCATAAGTATTCTTGTCATCTTTGAATCACGTTTAAGCTCTAATATCATCCATGGGAATATATATTTTAAATTGTCTTTTTTGCTATTACAAAATAAAATGATGTTTTATATTCTTTATTACAATCTTGTGGTACCATGTATGATACAATTAAAAGTCCCAGAGTATGACATTTTTTGATTATGAATCTTTCATGTGATGTCTTGATAAATATTTCCACCTTATTTTCACCTTATCGTTTGGTGACCGTTGTCAATAAAAAAGAAAGTGAAGGGAAATTCAAAATTTTAGAGTTGTCACCAGAACAAGAGGTGAGAGGAACTATTTAAATGGTAATGCATCTTTTAGTCATTGCTGTCTATGGTGGAATGTCTCTCACTTTGTAGAGATTTCTTCTCACTTTTGCTCACCTTCATGACAAGAGGTTAAGGGAAATATCCTCAAGGTGAAACAGACAGCAAAATGTAATAGTCAACCTGATGACTAGTTCAGAAATTATAGCTTGTAATTGTTTACCAGGCCTACCAGTACTTGGTTACCCCAGGTCTTAGTACATGATACTATAGTTTGTGACCTGACAGCAAGGACTGAGTGGAGGCAGTAGAAAAAAGTACTTCTGAAGTTCAGGATGATCAGGTATGGGCTGTAGTGTTGTAGGTGAGTATCAGCATGAAAGTCCATAGGTTGGTAGTGGTCCAGGAAGGTGGTATACAGTAACGTTATCCAGAGACAACCTGAGAGCAGGGCAGTAGGCAGGCGCAATGTAGTCCAGAAACAATCCAATGGTCAGGGCAGGTAGCAGGTAAGTATAATCCAGAGACAGTCTAAGGTCAAAGGCAGGTGGAAGCCCAAAGAGTAGTCCAAATTCCAGCCACAAATAGGTGAATCCAAAATAGCAGGACAAGGAAGACATGAGTTTACTAGGGAGGGGTCAGGAGCTAGGTAGCTACATGCTATCACAAGCATTGAGCCTTGGGCATATGATGCTTAAAAAAAGCTCCTTAGCACTGCAGTAAATCAGATGAAGAAGTCAGAAGTGGGTGTGTGTGGCCGTAGGTGAATCAATCATTGAGAAGGCTATGCAGATGGAACCAACCCACTGCCTTGCAAAGAGGATTCCATGTGAAAACTACACTTTGGGCAACCAAAATGAGCAAAGTGCGCTTTGTCTTCATTGCCTGGTAATGGATACACAGGCAAAACATAGAGCCGCTATACATACACTTTATGTAAGTGAACAAGAGAGAATTTGAATTTAGAGTTGTGACATATGATCATTTGTGTGATACCACAGTTTAGCTGTTTCTCAGAATTTTTCACCCCCACTGGTTTTAAAGAGCCATGTTGCTGAAAGAGGATTTTCTTTTTATATAAAGGGTAATAACTTAAACTTAAACCTGAACTCAATACAGCCTGTGCTTAGAGTATTACTGCACAGATTAACATTTACATATTATTTAGTGAGTGTTGTTAAATAGAACAGTAAGCTTTTGCAAGCCCTAATGCTGGAGAAGAGAAAAACCCCATGACATCATCAGACTGACCAAAAGACTCATTCTAAAGTGTGGTGGAAGTGTTTTTTGTTTTCAAACAGACTTCCGCTTTAATAAAGTTATTTTGCTTCACCAATCTTAAACAGCAATATAAAACTCTTAGAAGCATTTTGCTTTCAAAATTGTGAATGTATAAACTTGCTTTGCTCCAGTTTTCAGAATTAAATTTCAGTGCTACAAAATTCACAGCCAAATAGCTGTAATGAGAGTTAAAATTTGGCAGCTCATTTTACTAATTGACGAACACATCTAAGGTCTCTTTCAGATGAGGGTCAGTCTAGAACTATTTTTTTACAATGTGTTCCTTAATTATAGCTGCATCAACACAAATTAAGTAATAGAATTTTGGAGAAGCACTTTAAAGGCTGTACACAGTGTATGACAAGTGGTTATAAAACAGCATGTATTAATATCTATTAGTGCAGCATTCAAAATATGCTCAATATGACAGATCCAAAGCCAAGTTCTTTATAATTTACTTAAAAAAGCCCTCCTAATCAACTTAAAAGCCAGAATCTTTTGGTCACCATGGCAGCTTTGTCAGTTTGAGAACAAAAACTTCTTATGTTGCATTCCAAATTTGAAGTTATAAAATAACTGAGATAAATGCTAATGTGATTAAAACAATACAATATTTCACACCTAAAATGACCTATTTAAAATTGTCTGTCAAAATATTTGATGGCAGAAAATATTCAGAATGCAGGATGTTTTAAATGCCTCTTTTTACTAACTTAACAGCTGTCATTCAAAACCCTATAAAATGTAGGAAAACAATAGGGCTAATTTATTAAAGGAATGGTGGAAAACCATTATCGGTGCAATAAGAAACCACAGCTGTGCAGAACCAGAGTTGAGAGACAAGATAAATGTAAATGTGAAAATCGATGTGTTTTCACCTGTGTGGCGATGCACCAAATATTTGTAAAAGTCTTACCAGTGTAAGTGTTGTGTGGATCTCCAGATGCTCCAAAATGGCATTCAAATTGTTTGTAAGTAAAGGTGTATCTTGCATGTGCTTTCATTTATGTTTGATCATCAAAAGGACTTATTTTAGGCTGCACTGCACATGCAGACCTGCACTGCATTTTCAGGTGCCTTTAAAATGAATGGCATCTGAACATGCAGTTCCACGATTTGTCATTTTAGCAGAGTACTTTCAGATCACAGGCAGAATGATGCTGATTTTGCTTGTGATTTAAAATGCCCATGTGTGAATGCAGCCTTAACGTTACTTCCACAACTTCCACAATCTCTCATTGGAAGAATATAACACATTTGGTGGACACATTGCCAAATTACTTTTAGGTTACTTTTACACTGGTTTGTCGCAAAAATGCATAGGCATTTTTTACCGTGCTTTTGCCATGCTTTCTGAGCATTTTTTAAAGGATACGTGACTTAAAAACTGCACCGAAAATGCTTCTCAGAGGTCTTTTTGAGTTGCTTTTTAGGCATTTTTCAGGCATTTTCCATTGATTTCAACGGAAAGAGGCATTTTTGGGGTGTTTTTTTTAACTGAACAAACATGCTTCAAAGATGCTGCAAGCAGGAGTTTTTACACCGCAACAGAAGCACAACACCCCAGTGTGAAAACATACATAGACATACATAGGGAAGCATTTTTCTTGAAATTTTCAGGTGCTTTTTTTACGCAAAAGCACTTCAAAAACTCAGTGTGAAAGTAGCTTAACCGGTCATGTTACTGTTCTCTCATATGGATTAGCATAGTTTGCCTTGAAATGGAAAGGGAACCTAATTTAAAATTTCTTCTTTTTTTATGTCACTTATTTCACTATAGTGTACTCTTTTTAATGGTATGTGTAGTTTTAAGGCATCTCCCATGCATGTTATTTAAAGGATTTGTAAATATAAATATTAGTGTGGGGCTAAATCCTGTGTTTCATATATGTAGAAATACCACCCAAAATCTGTGACCACAATCCTGGTGCTGTAAATCCAATTTACCAAATTTTTTCTTGGATGTATAAATATTTTGTACATTAGATGCAAGCTTGCAGCACAATGTAAACAATATGTAAATGAGACCAGAGTCCCAGTGCTGTAAAAACTATAAAAATTCAAAATCACTAATCAGAAACAAAATAATATAGTAAAAATTCAAACTGATATAATAAACCAGTGACTTCTATAAAGGTATATAGTGAAAATATATAAGGTATAGTATGTAATACTCCTAATATACAGTATTGATATTAAATATGATAATTGAGACCATAGTCCTTCCTGGAAGGACTGTGAGATCTTACTGCTGGAACGCATTACAGTCTGTGTATTGGGTTTTTAAATGTGAATGGCATTCTTTTACTCAATAAATGTTAGTTTTATATACTACATTGTGGTGATTTTTCTATCTTTATCTGAGCATTGGCTGATTAATACATCAGCATTGGCTGATAAAGGAGGTGGAGGAGCAGGCTTTGCCTAAAGGAGTTGACAAACAAAGTGTGTTTGACCTGTATGGAAATATGGGTCAATATTGTTGGTGAGCAGCCACTTTGCACAGTGGTGGAGCACGTTGGTTGGTTGGTTGATTCTACATCATTTAGGGAAAAATATTATTTAATATAGATGGTTTGAGTGTTTTTTACACAAGGCTTGGACTTTTTCACTGCATGTTAATTTGCACATTATCATGTGCAGATGAGCCTGTGTTGAGTTTGTTTGAGGTGAGCAGGTTTTGCGCTTTGTTGGTGGAGGTGCACAAGTCACTGGAAGAATGAAGATTGCTGGTCACTAATTGCACAGTTTTTTTGGGGGTGCTGGACTGTTTATCTATACTTTATTTTGCCTTTTATGTTGAATGTTTATGGACTAAGAATCACAGAGAATTTGTGTTGTTGTTGTTTTTGGTTGATTGATTGCTTAACACATAATTGCGTTGGGATTCACAAATTTTTGTATATTTACCTTGTGTACTGACCTAGCTGGCTGGGCTGAGTTCTGGATTGGCTATTAAGCTGCTGAGTTTTGATCTGACTGACTGGGCTGAATTCTGGCTTGGCTTCTTGGTTCTATCTGACTGGTTTAAGTTCTGTCCTGCCTGATTGGTTTGAGATCTCACTTGGCTATCAAATCTGAGTTCTGGCCTGGCTGGCTTGGCTGAATTCTGGCCTGGCTGGTTGGGTTGAATTCTGGACTGGCTATCAAATTTTGAGTTCTGGCCTGGTGTTGCTGAGTTCTGTCCTGGCTGGCTGGTTTGAATTCTGGTCTGGCTTGATGGGCTGAATTCTAGTCTGTATTGGCTAAGTTCAGGCCTGGCTGGCTGGATTGAATTTAGGCCCTGTTGGCTGCGTTCAGCACTTTAGAACAGTATACATTTTGGATAGGACAATGCAGGAGTCAGGAATAAGAAACACAGAGTTCAGATGCCTGTGGCATGTAATGCAGGGTTCAGTACTATGTAGAGCACAGTGGAAGGGTCATGATTAAAAATGCAGAGTACAGGGGTCAGAAGCGATGCAGAGTTCAGAGATCAGAAGTATGTAACACAGAGTCCTGACATCTGTAGTATTTAATGGAGAAAGAAGTGGTAAGGAGTAAGTAATGCAGAAGGCAGAGGTCAGTAGTATGTTATCCACAAAACAGGGGTCAGGAATAAGTAAGGCAGGAGTAAGTAAAACGGGGTTCATTAATATGTAATGCAGAGCGCAGGAGTCAGTAGTATGTAATGTAGAGTGAAGGGGTAAGAAGTAACGTAGAGTCAGAAGTATCTAATAGATAATGCAGTGGTTAGTAGTATGTAATACATAATGAAGGGGTGAGGATTAAATAAGGCAGAGTGCAGAGCTCAGTAGTATGTAATGCAGAATAAAGAGTTAAGGAGTAAAATAGAGTGCACAGGTCAGTAGTATATAGCTCACAATTCAAGGGACAGTAATATGTAAAGCAGAGGTAACAAAGAGTTAAAGGGTAAAAAATAAATAATTCAGAGTGTAGAGTTCACTAGTATGTAATGCACAATGCAAGGGTCAAGTGTCAAGGGGTCAGTAATATGTAACGAGGAGTGAAACGGGAAGGAGTAACGCGAGTGACAAGGTCAGAAGAAGGTAGCGCAGAATGAAGGGGTAAGAAGTAATGCAGAGTTCAGAGGTCAATAGTATTTAGCGCAAAATGCAAGATTCAGTAGTATATAATTCAAAGTGCAGAGGTCATTAGTAGGTAATGAAGAGTGAAGGGATAAGGAGTAAATACAGTAATGCAGAATGCAGAGCTTAGTATTATTTAATGGACAATGAAGGGGTAAAGAGTAACATAGAGTGCAGTAGGCAGTAATATGTAGCGCAAAATGTAAGGGTCAGTGTCAAGCAGAGTGCAGAGGTCAGCTGTAGGTAATGCAGATTTAAGGGGTAAGGTGTAAATAATTTGCAGTGCAGAGGTCAGTAGTATGTAATGCACAATTCCAGGGTCAGGATTAAGTAATGAAGTAATGCAAAGTGTAAGGGTTAGGAGTAAGTAAAACAGAATATGTAATGCAGATGCAAGAGGTCAGTAGTATGTAATGTAGAGTGAAAGAATGTAATACAGAGTGAACAAGTGAGACATAACGAGGAGGAGAAGAGGTCAGTAGTAGGTAGTGCACAATGCAAGGTATACAGAGTAAATAATGTTGAGTGTGCTAATCAGTATTATGTAATGCAGAGTTCATAGGTCAGGAGTAAGTTACACTGAGTACAGAGGTCAGTAATATATGACACACAGTGCAAGTGTAAGTAATTAATTGTGCAAGGGTTAAGAGTAAGGAAAACTGAGTTCAAAGTAAGGGATCAGGAATAAATAGCCTGAGGGCAGGGGTTAGCAGTAAGTAATGCAGAGTTCAAAGGTCAGAAATATGTAATGTAGAGTCCAGATGTAAGTAGCCTTGCTGCCTGGACTGAGTTCTAGCCTGGGTATATTGGTGGCTATATTTGGCCTGTTAGAGCAGAATATATTATGATTATGACAGTGCAGGGCCCAGAAATATATAACACAGAATTTAGAGGTCAGCAGTATGTAATGTAAACTTCAGGGGTCAGGAATTAAAAAAGCACAGAGTACAGGAGTCAGCGATATATAAAGCATTGTTCATACAGTAGCTGCCTATGCATATAACCTTGAGTAGACCCGTGTTTACCCTGAAATGTCCTGTGTGCCCAGCTGCCAGTATTTCACACCCCCACTAGGTATGTTATATAAAAGGGCCTGGGGTGGATGGGAGGGGATGATTATGGGAACAAGTGTGGCATCATTACTTCTGCATATTGGGGAGCACGTCTGATGGAGGGTCAGCACAGCTGGGATGTGACCTACCCATTGCTTAGTCAAGATCAGTGAGTAGACCACAATTGATTTGTTGCTCATCCCCAGTTTAGAGAGAAGAGAAAGGAAGCAATAACTGCTCTCCTTTATAATCCAGGGCACAGCATTACATAAATTATTAATTTCATAATAAAATAGAAATAAACACAATATAAGCATTTTAAAACAAACAAACAAACAAACAAACCCCATACAAACCACAACACTAGAAAGCACCAGTTATGAACATCCTGCATCTCCCAAAAATACTATGCCCCCCCTGAACAAATATTACAAATTTTACAAATGATATAAATTAGCCTTGGGGAAGCAAGCATTTATATAACAATTCTTAAATTATACAGCTTAAGAACCACGTTCCACAGAAAGTCACTTATATTCAAAAAGAACATTTGATTCAAGGTCAAAGACTGGAGCCATGGAACAGTATAACAAATGCAAATTTGTTGCTACTTGAAAGCAATATTTGACTAACATTGACTAACATATCTCTCAAAGAACAAACAGTCATAGTTTGTCCAAAAGAAAGATTAACCATTGCACTCCTTTAAATAAGATGACTGTGGGCTGTGCTGTTAAGCTATTGGTGCAAAATCATCTGGCAGGAAATAGAATGATGCTAATCCAATGCTAATACGTCTTAGCAGGCCTAGATAATGCACGTTTTGGGGATTAAACAATTACTTTTCATTTTGTAATGTTCACATTTCAGCATTCATTCACAGTTCAGCATTTCTTTAGTGTCAATTGTTATATGGACTATCACATTATAGACAATCCAGCTCAGCCTTAATGTTCAATAACCGTTTTTTAAATGTAAAAAGTAAAAAAATAACAATATAGCAAATGTTTCTCTTAATTTCTGTTATAAAACTTATTAAATAAAAATGCTATGGTAGTATGAAACCCCCAAAATTACCTATTTTTGGAGAGCAGACATTATAAGCTGATCTAATTTTTTTTCACTCAATGTTTGGGGAAATTAAGAAACATACTAGTATTGAAGTGGTTAAAACATAGAGCTTGGCAAGACGACACTACATATGGGGTGCACTCATGTATAGCTCCTATACTGAAAGAGGAGGAGGTGCTGTGACAGTTTGACTGAAAACTACTCAGTCATGCAACACTCTACCCAAATTGAATTTGAATTACATATTTTTTTAGATATAGAGAGCTTTCTTTTGGTGGTATTCAATAACCACATTTTTACTATGTGGTTATTGAATGGTTAGGAAAGCCCCCCAAATGATCCCTTTTTTGGAAAGTAAACACCCCAAGGTGACCTCATGTTTGCCAGGGTTAATATACAAGTCACATACACAGGTGATGGTTATGAGATTCCACAAACAAGTTAAAATCCCTCAGGATTATTATGCTGCTGCCTATGATCTCCTCATTCATATAATGTTCATTCATATAATTCATAAATACTACGTTTCACAACAAGGTTTGAGCCGAATATACCTAGGTTTGGCTCGAGGCTGGTTCGGTGAAGCAAAAAAATTTTTTAAAAGTGTTTTTGATGGGAAACAGCCATTTTAACCATTTCATGACTGAGGGTAAAACAAGTTCTAACAACTGAACACAGTTTTGCAACTTTGACATGTGCTAGTAAAACTGTTAATTGTATATATTCCTGTAACTACTTAGTATATACCTAACTACATAATTTATACCTTGTTTTTTCAGGACAAATTGGGATTTAATTTGATGGTAAATGGTAACGGATATCTTTAGATTTTTTTTTTAGTATCAAAGGAAAACTGACCCAAAATAGTAAAACAACATTTTTTTGTTTAATTTAGCTGCATAGTACTTGCTATCACCATAACCTACTGTAAGAAAACAACCCAAAATAAATTTGTCTGCTCTTGACGATTGCAGTGATACCACCTACAGTATCTATGTATTCTTTCTTGATTGTACCTGTAGTAGAGTTCAGAAACAATGGAACACATTTTGCTTTTTTATCTTACCTAAAATACACTTATACTAATTTAACCCTTTTCCGCTGGCCATATACATATAGGCTGCCTCTAGGCAGGTGGGCTCTAATACCGATAGGCTGTATATTTGCGGCCCAAATGTAAACATTTCACAGTTACCAGCAGGTACCGAAAAGCTCCCAATGGCTACATGCGATTGGGAGCTTTCCGGTCAATTGTGACTGCCAGTCACAGTGATAACATGATTGGAATGCACGCCTCCACCTCCCATCATTATAAAACTCTTAAAGGGCCAGGAGGTGTCGGCAGGAAGGGATTAAAAACACTTTATTTTTTTAAAAAATCCTACCTAAAATACACTGATCTTGACCATTGACCCTGACCTTTGACCTTGACTGTTGACTCTAACCTTGGCCTTCAACCCTGCCATTGACAATAACCCTAACCCTGGCACTGACCAACATCAAACCCTAATCTAGCTATTTTAGAGTTAGTATTAAGTGTATTAAATAGTGGGCTTGCTATTTAATGTTTGGGTTTGCACACACTTTAAAGTGTGATTAAAAGGCTTTTTTTGGGTAGCTTAAGGGAGGGTTATAACCTCTGTCATATTTTTGTGCCATCTGTGTCCCATAGGGGGAGATTTTCCTTCACTTCCTGTCTCATAGCCAAAATGGGAAGTGAGAAGAAATCCCTCCAAAGTGAAGTAATCCCAGCATGTCATTAGGGTCATCAGCACCAATGTCCCCATTGGAGGATTCTTCAAAAACTAAAAAAAAAATAGTTTTGCCTTTTTTTGCCTTAGTTATACTTTAAGGCTGCTTTAGTTACATACATGGCTGGAAGACAAGTACAACTCCCCTGGGACTTTCATGCAGCAACAAGAAAATATGTATCAAAAAGTATATTTAAAAGATCCCAAAAAAATCAATAAAAAACAGATTTATATTGATTCTATCTAAAACAATTGCTTAATTAAAAACAAGGCTCTGGTCTTGTCTGTGCAATTTAATTATCATATGCATGTTTTGCCATGTGCTATTGCACTATATCATCCAGTTAACAGAATTACAGAACATTTGTACATACAAAGGGAGCAATGTCAAAATGCAATAGAATGCAACATAACTTTCCCCAGTACTCTTTCCCAATGCGTTTCAACTACAAACAAGTCTTTAACTGGGGCAACTGGAGAGATACAATTGTTATTGAAGTATAGGGACCATTGGAAGTTGGTCAGACATAGTCTTAGGGGGCCCATCTCCAAACGGGTGACCCGGACCCACAAGGAGCCAGAGCAGGGGCTGAGTGCGACCAGTGGCACATCTCCACAGCCCACCCTCTCTGTTGATGCTTATTCTAAGAGTGCCAGAAAAGTTGACAGTAGGTAGAATATTAATGTACCCCAGGGCTGTAGGTGAGATCCCATGCCATGGAACACCCTTAAAGATAGATAAAGAATACCATTACTCCTACAGACCCACTGCTGGGTCTTCCCACATTGCAGATTTCCTTTAGAGTCCACACAAATAATGAGGCATTCCCTTTATAGGCTCAGGTGTCCTGTCCACCTAGATACTCATATAAAAAATATGGAAGTAAACCTGCGTTAGATGCTAATCAATGTGATGAAAAAGCTGCTGACATCAAAATGCAGGCAACATATAAGACACTAACAAAAAATGTAGCGCTAATTCATAATATATTTGCACCAAATATGATGAAAAATTAATAAAACGTCCAAAATTAAATGAAATCCCACAGAACACAGCTCTTTTTCACAAGTGTCTCCTGCTCCTCACCACACCTCATGGACCAATGCCAATGCCAAGAACAAAAATGGCCTGGTCAGGAAGGGGGGTAAATCCTCAGGAGCCAATAACCTTTTCATAAACCAATACCAAAACTCATATACACAAAATAATGTCCATCACAAGTCCCATGCAAAAAATAAAAATAAAATAAATATAAAATATAAAGTCCCAAAACAACTTATAAAGTTATAAATTGTGATATTCCTCACTTCTTCAATCTTCCAAAATGTGATAATGTCCAAATCTTCCTTTTAATCCAAACAGTACCTCAAAAAAATATAAACTAAATATGGTGCATTATCCTTTAGAATCAATGTATGTGATAGCATGCAACACACTAGTGACACAACATCACACATGTGAATTAAAAAACACAACACACCACTAAACTAGTGGTCCTACGAAACCACCACTGCAAGACGTGACACTCTTCAAAACACACTGAGTGATCAGTGACAAAAAGTATCAAATACGTGCCACTCCACGTGTAGGATAAATACAATTACCCCTTAGACTTTGTGCCACATGTAATAGCCTTCACTGGGGATGTGTCATCCTTAACAGTAGTTGGTAAAACAGCTTCCTCGCACAATGACGGGCATCGAGATCCCCGTTCCTCACAGAATAAATGGGAGCAGACTCAGTGGCGTAATACAAATATTAACAAAATTTATTAGCACAGCTTACATGATAAAAATTGCCGTCCATCCTCGCTGGTCTCCGTGCTCAACTGAGACCTTCTCCAAAATGGCCGCTCTGCACCTTCCGGTCTAGCGTCTGACGTCACGACCCTGACGCGTTTCGTCACTTCCGACTTTTTCACAAGGGATCCAGACGTCAGAGCGGCGGTACCTCTTATACTGCCGAAGACCTGGCAGAATACCCCGCCGCCATATAACATAAGGGCATCATACGCCAACACCTTATATTAAGCACCATAAGCGGCCAACTATAACATTATTTCTCCCATACACACACAGGGAGAAGATGGACGGTAAACATACATATTAATACCAACTACCTTTATTTCTTATTGCTTTATTTCTGATTGGTAAGATAGGGTTGGATATATTGGAGAGAATAGGGTTTCTGGTTAGGTAATCTTGGTTCAGTTGATGTATTTTAGTCACTCAGACTGGTGATGATAGGGAAGGATATTTAATAAATTTGATAAATTTAATATTTTTTTTATATATTTTTTTTTTTTTTATTTAATTTATTTTATTATATATATTTTTTTTTTATTCTATTCTATTTATTTTCGGATTTAAATATTTTAGTATTTATTATGAATGGATAATAATAATGTGGGAACTGAGTAATGTAGTATATGTATTTTCACTGCAGTTTAGGTAAGAGAAAAGATTTATTAATATTTAGAGGTGGGATTTATAGATTTAATTTATAGGCGGAAGTTGTTTGTTTAGTGATTGAAGTTGGGAGGGATATATTTATTGAGAGTGGAATGTTATGTCCTATGTAGACCGGTAGAGGGTGATATTCCCATGTTAAATGATGATGTGTTATTTATTCATTTATATATTGTAGTTCATTGTATTATATTTGATGGTATATGTCAGGTAGTTGGTATTAATATGTATGTTTACCGTCCATCTTCTCCCTGTGTGTGTATGGGAGAAATAATGTTATAGTTGGCCGCTTATGGTGCTTAATATAAGGTGTTGGCGTATGATGCCCTTATGTTATATGGCGGCGGGGTATTCTGCCAGGTCTTCGGCAGTATAAGAGGTACCGCCGCTCTGACGTCTGGATCCCTTGTGAAAAAGTCGGAAGTGACGAAACGCGTCAGGGTCGTGACGTCAGACGCTAGACCGGAAGGTGCAGAGCGGCCATTTTGGAGAAGGTCTCAGTTGAGCACGGAGACCAGCGAGGATGGACGGCAATTTTTATCATGTAAGCTGTGCTAATAAATTTTGTTAATATTTGTATTACGCCACTGAGTCTGCTCCCATTTATTCTGTGAGGAACGGGGATCTCGATGCCCGTCATTGTGCGAGGAAGCTGTTTTACCAACTACTGTTAAGGATGACACATCCCCAGTGAAGGCTATTACATGTGGCACAAAGTCTAAGGGGTAATTGTATTTATCCTACACGTGGAGTGGCACGTATTTGATACTTTTTGTCACTGATCACTCAGTGTGTTTTGAAGAGTGTCACGTCTTGCAGTGGTGGTTTCGTAGGACCACTAGTTTAGTGGTGTGTTGTGTTTTTTAATTCACATGTGTGATGTTGTGTCACTAGTGTGTTGCATGCTATCACATACATTGATTCTAAAGGATAATGCACCATATTTAGTTTATATTTTTTTGAGGTACTGTTTGGATTAAAAGGAAGATTTGGACATTATCACATTTTGGAAGATTGAAGAAGTGAGGAATATCACAATTTATAACTTTATAAGTTTTTTTGGGACTTTATATTTTATATTTATTTTATTTTTACTTTTTGCATGGGACTTGTGATGGACATTATTTTGTGTATATGAGTTTTGGTATTGGTTTATGAAAAGGTTATTGGTTTTTGCACTTTCAAGGGTGAAAGGTTTGACTTTTCATGTGGGTAATTGATGAGTTTTAATTCAATATTGTAATACACCTGGGGGAGGGTGTTTGACTCTTGGTATTTGGGATTTTGGGATTATTTGTACGATATACACTTAAGGGTGGTTTTATTAATTTTTGGGTGGGTTAATCACATAAAAAAATGGAAATATTTAATTTTATGGAAAATAGGAAGATTAATTTAGAGGAAGTTTTCTCTGTTACACAATTAGGGGTGAATGAGGATTTAGAATTTTTAGTTAAAAAAGTAGGTCACCAAATGGAAAAAAAACTTCAACTTTGGTGGGATGTAGTGACATTTGATAAATACTTAATGGAAGGTATTATACCGAGAAGGTTGAGATGGGATATAGGACCCAATGATGGGCTATTTGATGAGGATTCTATGTTGCAGTGGAAAAATTTCCTTCATACTTGTGAAAAACAGCTAATCAATATGCTTATTGATAGAAAGAAAAGAAAGCTGGGAGGAGTGGAAGCAAAAATAGGGGAGTTGAGACAAAAAGTGGAGGTATACAAAGACAAAAAAGAATACAATGAACTAATGAAAAATTTGCAGGAGCAATTAAATAAAAAAGACACTGAGATTAAAAAGAAGAAACATAAAAAATTCATTAGAGATATGGGGGATTATCAATGTAAGAAAATTTATAAATGGCAGGAGGTAGTGGTACCACAATGTTCGTCAGTTGAATCGTCTCCTGCAAATTCGCCTAGGAAGGGGAAAGAGACTACTAAGAACCCCCCATTGGGGAATGGGAATTTGAAGAAAGGTCCCCCGCCCTATAACAATAAGAAAAAAGGGGAATTTAGACCACCCTATAACAATGAGGTGAGAGGATACCAGAAACCTGTGAGCCCCGATAGACAGATGTATAATGTTCCCGTATTCAACAGATTCCAGCCCTTTGATGGGTGGAATAATGATTATAATACCCCTAGGGACTTCAGGAATAATGATTATGCCCAAAGGGATTATAGAAACGGGGAAAATTTTCAGAGGGGAGACAGAGGCAGGCCCCCGTGGGGTCCGCCTCCGCAGAGACCCTTCTTTCCACCACCGTATTGGGGGAAGGGAGGGCAAAGGTATCCTCCGAACTTTCACAAAGAAAATTGGGAGAAAGGTCCACCAATCAGATGGGAGGAAGGTTGGAAACCCCCAAGTGGGAACCCCGAAAATTCGGAACAGGGAAGAGGCAACGAAAACAAAAGGAAAAGGAAAGAAACTTAGGAGAAGGTATATACAATTTGAGCTCGGTTCCTCTGACAGATAATGAAGTAAAAGTGCTGGATAATGGTTTAAAGTTCGCCCCGAAGGCTAATTTGAATAAATTCGAAACATATATCGATATTAATAAATACATCAGGAAACTTAATATTAAAAAATATTTTTTATCTCTACCAGGCCCTTCCCAGTCTGAGAATCATATTAGTAGGTCAACTTTTATTCATAGTGATTTGAAAAATAAATCCACTTTTAACCCTACGAACTCCAGAAATCAAAATTTAGAGGTTTTTAAACAAATGGTTGTGGATGATTTGTATAGTCTGAATTATCGTAAATTCAAAGAAGAAGAAAGTTTTCATCAAGGTTTAATAACACTTAAAGAAAAGAAAAATATTGTGATTAGACCAGCAGATAAGGGTGGGGGAGTGGTGGTTATGGACAGAAGTTTTTATGATGAAGAGATGAAGAGAATTTTAAATGATAAGGATACTTATAAAAAAATAATTAAAAACCCTATTCATGAATATAAAAAGCAGCTGAAAAAGATAATAAATAAGGCCAAAGAGGATTTGATTGTGAATGAAAAGGAAGCGAAATATCTCATTCCCACATGTTGTAAAACACCATTTATTTATATATTACCAAAAATACACAAAAGTTTGGATAAACCCCCTGGGAGACCCATTATAAATGGCATTGACTCTATACATTCTAGGATAGGCCAATACGTTGATTGCTTTTTGCAACCGATAGTGAAAAATATGCCCTCATACTTAAAGGATAGCCAGGATGTGATTAATTTATTGGAGGGATTAGAGGTAACTGAAGAAACTATCCTAGTCACTATAGATGTGAATTCATTATACACCAGTATCAAACATAATGACGGTATTGCAGCTATTAAATGGGGTCTGAAAAACTATACAGATCTACATAGAAAACAAAGGAAATTAATTATTCAACTTTTAGAATTTAGTATGGGAAGGAATTATTTTTGGTACCAAGGAGAATTTTATGAACAAATTAAAGGTGTAGCGATGGGCGCAAAGTTTGCGCCCAGCCTGGCCAATATTTTTCTAGCAAGATGGGAAGCGAGAGAAATTTATGGTAAAGAGTGGGAGGGTTTGAGGATCTGGAAAAGATACATTGACGATATAGTGATGGTGTGGGATAGTACGGTGGAGAATTTGGGCATTTTTATGGATCACATTAAAAATAATGAATTTGGATTGGGTTTTACACAGAATAGTAGCATTTATTCGGCTAATTTTTTAGATTTGAATATTTTTAAATGTAATAATAAATTATATTTTAAAACCTATTTTAAAGAAACAGATAGAAACGGGTATATCCCTACGAATAGTTGCCATCACCCTCAATGGATAGAGGGTATCCCCAAGGGACAGTTCACTAGGATTATGAGGAACTGTTCCAGACTCGAAGATTACATTATACAGACTGATGTTATTAAGAAAAGATTTATTCAAAAAGGCTATGATTCTGAGAAATTGGAAAAAATAAGATATAAAATTAGCCGAAATTACTTAGGGGAGGGCAAAATTAAGAAGGATAATGTAAAAAGAAGGGATGGCAGAATAGGAGATTTTGCTTTTATTTCTCGTTTTAATTGTCATTATAAGAATATAGAAAATATTTTTAATAATTATTGGCCAATTTTAACAAAAGATGCTACTTTGGGGGCCCATCTCCCTAAAAAACCGTCTTTTATCTATAAGAAAAATAATAATCTAAGGAATGTTCTGGTGAAAGGAGCTCTATCACCTCCTAATTGTAAAGGTATAAAGATGTTTGATTATAAGGGGTTTTATCCATGTAAAAAGTGTAACGTGTGTAAAACCACCAGTACCAAGAAGAAAATTTCTAGTTTTGAATCTTCATATACAAAGGAAAAATTTGAAATAGAAAAATGTATTACTTGTAGTACTAAATATGTGACATACTTGTTGGAGTGCCCCTGTAAATTACAGTATATTGGCAGAACAAAAAGGACACTATGTGATAGGATAAAAGAACATGTGAGAAATATTGTAAAAGGAAAAAAGGACCATAATGTATCAAGACATTTTAAGGAATTTCATCGGTCAGACCCTAGTGTTCTTAAATTTTGTGGGATCGACACGGTGGAAGCCCATTGGAGAGGGGGGAATAGGGTCCAGATGTTGTCTAGGAATGAGACATTTTGGATCTACCAGCTGCGTACCTTAAAACCTAGAGGCCTAAATATTGATTTAGATCTTAATTGCTTTATTTCTGATTGGTAAGATAGGGTTGGATATATTGGAGAGAATAGGGTTTCTGGTTAGGTAATCTTGGTTCAGTTGATGTATTTTAGTCACTCAGACTGGTGAAGATAGGGAAGGATATTTAATAAATTTGATAAATTTAATATTTTTTTTATATATATATTTTTTTTTATTTAATTTATTTTATTATATATATATTTTTTTTATTCTATTCTATTTATTTTCGGATTTAAATATTTTAGTATTTATTATGAATGGATAATAATAATGTGGGAACTGAGTAATGTAGTATATGTATTTTCACTGCAGTTTAGGTAAGAGAAAAGATTTATTAATATTTAGAGGTGGGATTTATAGATTTAATTTATAGGCGGAAGTTGTTTGTTTAGTGATTGAAGTTGGGAGGGATATATTTATTGAGAGTGGAATGTTATGTCCTATGTAGACCGGTAGAGGGTGATATTCCCATGTTAAATGATGATGTGTTATTTATTCATTTATATATTGTAGTTCATTGTATTATATTTGATGGTATATGTCAGGTAGTTGGTATTAATATGTATGTTTACCGTCCATCTTCTCCCTGTGTGTGTATGGGAGAAATAATGTTATAGTTGGCCGCTTATGGTGCTTAATATAAGGTGTTGGCGTATGATGCCCTTATGTTATATGGCGGCGGGGTATTCTGCCAGGTCTTCGGCAGTATAAGAGGTACCGCCGCTCTGACGTCTGGATCCCTTGTGAAAAAGTCGGAAGTGACGAAACGCGTCAGGGTCGTGACGTCAGACGCTAGACCGGAAGGTGCAGAGCGGCCATTTTGGAGAAGGTCTCAGTTGAGCACGGAGACCAGCGAGGATGGACGGCAATTTTTATCATGTAAGCTGTGCTAATAAATTTTGTTAATATTTGTATTACGCCACTGAGTCTGCTCCCATTTATTCTGTGAGGAACGGGGATCTCGATGCCCGTCATTGTGCGAGGAAGCTGTTTTACCAACTACTGTTAAGGATGACACATCCCCAGTGAAGGCTATTACATGTGGCACAAAGTCTAAGGGGTAATTGTATTTATCCTACACGTGGAGTGGCACGTATTTGATACTTTTTGTCACTGATCACTCAGTGTGTTTTGAAGAGTGTCACGTCTTGCAGTGGTGGTTTCGTAGGACCACTAGTTTAGTGGTGTGTTGTGTTTTTTAATTCACATGTGTGATGTTGTGTCACTAGTGTGTTGCATGCTATCACATACATTGATTCTAAAGGATAATGCACCATATTTAGTTTATATTTTTTTGAGGTACTGTTTGGATTAAAAGGAAGATTTGGACATTATCACATTTTGGAAGATTGAAGAAGTGAGGAATATCACAATTTATAACTTTATAAGTTGTTTTGGGACTTTATATTTTATATTTATTTTATTTTTATTTTTTGCATGGGACTTGTGATGGACATTATTTTGTGTATATGAGTTTTGGTATTGGTTTATGAAAAGGTTATTGGTTTTTGCACTTTCAAGGGTGAAAGGTTTGACTTTTCATGTGGGTAATTGATGAGTTTTAATTCAAAATCCTCAGGAGGGCAAGTGCTTAAAACAGAACATATCCTCTCTTTTTTTCTGCCCTCAAAGCCCCCATTTCCAGAAAAAATTCAGGACTCAAACTGTTTATGACACAGGGTCCCGTGACCCTTCACAAAACATTTCTTAACTGTTCACCCCTTTGCTGGATATGTAATCAACACACTTGTACTTTACTGCATATCATTTGGGAATATTCTGACCTTCAAAGCTCCTGGTCCATGGTAAACTAAATTGTTTTTAAACTAACTGTCATAAATCATAGTGACATGCATTCAGCTTTTCTCCTCCACTTGTGGCCAACCCCTAAACAGCAATACAGATGCTCCTTCCTTATTAATTTAATTAATGTGGCAACAAAGTGTATTATCTTGTGTTGGAAGTCCACCGACCCACCCACTTTAAGCTTATGCTTTGCCAAAGTTAATGGGATTAAGAGCGTGGAGGAACAATTAGATTGACTTTCTTCATATTCCATAATACTGTCTCCTGACTGAAATTTTGCTCTTCACTTTAGATGTTTTGAATGCATATCTCACTCCTTGTACACTCTAGACCAAGTTTGACAACCTTTACATTTCTTTCCTTTTTGCCAATTATATAGAAAACATAGAAACAATTGATGCATTCAAAGAACAACATTAAGCACTTTAAAAAATAGTTTCATGTTGTCTCACCACTAACATCAAAAAGCCTGGGAAAACAATTTATTGGATTATTTGAAAGTGGCAAGCACTGCAGTAAAAACTGGGTATGGGTAAAATTGTTTAATGGACAAGGTTTATAGGATTATAAAAGGAACCTTATGAATATGGATAGTTTAGCAGACATAAGGAGTTGTGCAGTGCACTTTGAAAGCAAGAACACATGCCTAAATTAACTTTCAGGAAGCAAGAGAAGTGGTACTATGCAGTATTCATACATGCATTTCCATTTTTCTAGGCATTCTTTGCTGAATTCATTGTCAGAACAATACTTGTGCCACCTTTGAGTAGAGGTTGCACCACTAGGCATGAATTCTGTTCATTCTCTGATACTATTTTCCATTAGCCAGCACTCCTTTACTGCCTGTCTTGCTCACTTAAACTCATGTCACTGCATCTGCTCAACTCCTTGGATATTTTTGCTGCCATGCTTTGGTTAGTCAGGAGGTCATGACATGCCTCCATAGTAATGTTACAGCTATACCCACAAGTCCCACTAGAGAAGCAGCCCTAGGGGACCCTGTAGCATAGAGTGAAAAAAAGTAAAATTGACTTTGTGAATTTACCATTTTTTCCACAATTACTCTCTTTGTTGAATAACTTAAAATACCCAGGGGCTCCTAAATATATAAGAGAATCCACCCTTTGCAAAAGTTTGCTAACCTATATACTGTGGTTCTGCAAATACACATAACCATACAACTGAAAAGTACAATATACTCAATTAATATGTGGCAGTTTATGCATTTTTAAGAGGAACTTTATATAGCTTTCCCAGTTTTACCTTTTGTTTCTAAATATATGTTTAGTACATGCTCCAGGCAAGTCCTTGCTGGGAACACTAGTCTGTACAGCAGTGAAAGACCAATGCACTGAATAATTTATTGAAGGAAAATATTTTAACAACCTTTTAAAATATTTATCAGAAAAGCGGTTGAATGAGAATGTAAAAAGTTACAAGTTTGTCAGCTGTGTAATATAATGAAACCAGCACAGATTTTATATAACTAATAGCGCTAAATGAAAATGAGGACAACCATCATTACCTACTTCATTATACAGTAATTATAAAAGGAATGTTGGGGTTGCCATTGCTGGCCTACTTTTGAAAATGCAACTTGACTGGTTGTTATGCTAAGTAGCCTTCATACATTTGTGCCACTGAACTTGAGCAAGTATGCAGAATAGGAAAGTCACAGCAAAGTGAAAAGCCCCTGGATGCACCCTTAGATACATACCAGATACTTCAGATTAGTGATTCAAAGTATATAGTACATACATCGGCATGGTAGCCAGGAAATTAGCATTTACAAGAACTCTAAAAGAACAGACTTAGGGCTATTAACACTTGTCCATTTTGGTATAGGAAAACTCTTGCAAAACCACAATGCTATTGTCAGCATATAAATTAAATGATGAAAATAATTAAATGATCTACCTACTGTGATGAATAAAAGATTTAAAATCTAAAACTTAATGTATTGTCATAAAGGCTGAAAATTAGAATTTGTAAAAAACCACTATCAAAGATTAGCTGTAAAGTTGATCTGTTACCTAATAGGTTACAGATATTGACTGTTTCCACATTTCTATGACTGCAAAACTGAACTGTTACCTGAGGTCCCATTGACAGATGGTCTTTTCTCATCTGTGTCCTCTGTTTACCTGTTGCTAGGAATTCTGCACACTGACCAGTACTTAGTTTCTGGAAGGTTTATTGTGCACTCTGCTCACCCATCACCAGTAATCCTGCATACTGAGCAGTACCTTGTTCCCAAAAGTTCCACTGTGCACTTTGCTCACTATATACAGCACTTTGCTTATTTTTTTAATATATAGTATTTATTTTCATAGGGTCCATATTTTAACCAGAATATGCAGTATTATTTTGGTTAATTATTCTTTTTCATTTTGTTTTTACCCAATTGATGACCTAAAACAGTGGTTTAGTATTAGTATGTTCTCATATTTGCCTGAAGCTTTTGTATATTAAGTTTAATACTTCCAATACTATTGGATGTTTGGTTTTAAATATGATCCTGTGAAGGGCATGTTATAATGATACCAAATTGATATGGATAGGCCCTTATGTAATTCATGTTCTTCTTGAAGATGATGCTCTTGGACCCCTGAAAAACATTAGTTACTTTTTAGATTCCCCCTTGACCTTTATTGGAATAAAGTTGTACTTGGACCTCTTAGTATTGTAGCGCATCAATTTTAATTTTTGCTATATTACTCTACAAGCCAAAGAGACCATGGAGATCCTTTGGGTGTTGAAGCTGCTCACCTGGGAACCTGATCATTTACATCAACATCAATACTTTAAGATGGAAATACCAGTGAAATAAGCCTATGGGTCCAGTGCTATTTTTCCACTTTCCTCAATCACTCTACTCACATGTCTTTAGAAATGCAGCATGATGACCAGTGACTTTTCCTTGGAAGTTCACTGTGCACTCTGCTTACTTGTTTCTGGAAATCCTGTATCTTTAGCCATAACCCATTCCCGGAAATCTTATATGCCATACAGTCTTTAGTTCCCTGGGACCCCTGTATACTGAACTGTACTTAGTCCATTATAGCCTGTGTGGTACTTATCCACCGCTCATAATTCCAGTGGCTGGCACCCTGCTGGAGCCTCTCTCTCACCTTGCATAGGCTGGTAGTAACTGGGGTAGTGAACAGAAGAACTGGAGAAAACCCTTGTTCCATAGACTCTACTCCTTAGTGAACCCAGCCATTTCATAAGTGATCCTGTCGACATTGGTATAAACAGACGGCTTATTGTGAAAAGTTTTACTGATTTAATTTATCTTGTAGCAGTGGTCAATGAGGAAATAACCATATAGTTCTAGCCGATAGCTAAAAAGACATGATGGAACTTCAATGGGTAGACAGTGATGTCACTCTGTACTTTGAATACTGCCAGCTCATTTCAACAGCGAGACTGCTCTCTTTCTCAAGATAAAAGGAAGTTCTTACAGACCTTCCCTATATATATATATATCATTAGAGAATTGTTCCTATTTTTTATTTGTTTAGGAAATATCATTTGAAATTAAAATTGTAAGCTAATCATCATCAAAGTATATTCTAATTTTAGTGAAAAGCAAACAATTAAATATCATTGTTAAGGCAATATGGTACTATTGTATTCAAATTAAATATAAACTTTCATATTTAGACATTTTCAAGTAATTCGTCCTTTCTCCAAGACTCGCTATTGAGAATATTATACCAAGCAGCATTTTTGACTTTCATTTACAACCTTCAGGAAATGGCTTTATGGAAAGGATTTTAGAAACTTAAGCTCTGACTCTGCTTCATTTGAGTTGTCCCCTACAGCTAAACCCCTGGCATATATAAAAGATACGAAGTTGTGTATTACGCATTTATTAATAAATCATTAAATTAAGTTTTTTTTTAGATGTAGCTAGTGAAAGTACCTAAATGTATCAGCTTCTTGCAATTCCCTATACTGTAGCACTCAGGCAGAGAGATAGAGGGTCAGGTCTAGGATCCAATCGGATATGATGCATGCTGTGTTGACAAGATTGTGTAAATCTCAAGGGTGAATGGATGGAAAAATTTTTTTTTTAGAAATCAAGTTCAGGTCTAGGGTGAAAACTATGTGAGGAGTGTACTTTGTACTTTTTTTGTTCATAAGGAATTGTTTTACTGAAAGCTAAATTAAAATATAGGTTTAAATGTGGGGTATATAACTTATGGCATTATTTCCGTAAACTCAAAATACAAGATCTATAGTCTGCTCAAGAAGCTTTTAAAAAAGATCTAATAGTACAGCCCTGTCTTCAGAACCAAGAGATGTATTTTATGAATATACAAATGACTGCCATTTGGAGTGTGAATTTTTAAACTGCAAATCATACATTGGATGTGATTATTCAGTGAGCAGAGTATTAGAAGCAATGACATAAGCAGGATCTATAGCCTTCCTGAGAATTCAACACCCAAGAGCTTTTGAAAGCTTTTTTATAAAACCAAAAATTACTTCCTTTTAGAGTGTTAATATGTAAAACTGCATAATGGTCATTTGAATATAATTCATTAGGGTCCAAAGAAAGTGATGTGCAGCAGAAAGACTTATACAGTTGCAAGAAAAAGTATGTGAACCCTTTGGGATTACGTGGAGTTTTGCATGAATTGGGCATAAAATGTGCTCTGAACGTCATCTAAGTCACAACAATAGAAGAACACAGTCTGCTGAACATAATACTACACAAACATTAGATGTTGCCATGGTTTATTTGCACATAACATGTAAACATTCACAGTGCAGGGAGGAAAAAGTATGTGAACCTTTGGACTTAATAACTGATTGACCCTCCTTTGGCAGCAATAACCTCAACCAAATGTTTCCTGTAGTTGCAGATCAGACCTGCACAACGATCTGGAGTCATTTTGGACCACTCCTCTTCACAAAACTGTTTCAGTGTAGCAATATTCTTGGGATGTCTGGTGTGAATCGCTCTCTTAAGGTCATGCCACAGCATTTCAATCGGGTTGAGGTCAGGACTCTGACTGGGCCACTCCAGAAGGCGTATTCTGTGGTGTTGCAGCCATTGTTTTGTTGAATTACTTGTATGCTTTGGGTCATTGTCCTGTTGCATCACCCATCCTCTGCGGAGCTTCAGTTGGCGGACAGATGGTCGTACGTTTTCCTGCAAAATGTCTTGATAAACTCTGGAATTCATTTTCCCATCAATGACAACAATCCATCCAGGCCCTGAGGCAGCAAAGCAGCCCCAAACCATGATGCTCCCTCCGCCATGTTTTACAGTGGGGATGAGGTGTTGATGTTGGTGTGCTGTGCCTTTTTTTCTCCACACATAGTGTTGTGTGTTCTTCCCAAACAACTCAATCTTGGTTTCATCTGTCCACAGTATATTCTGCCAGTAGTGCTGTGGAACATCCAGGTGCTCTTTTGCAAACTTAAAACGTGCTGCAATATTCTTTTTGGACCGCAATGGCTTCCTCCGTGGTGTCCTCCCATGTACTCCATTCTTGTTTAATGTTTTCCTTATTGTAGATGTGTCAACAAAAATGTTAGCATGTGCCAGAGATTTCTGTAGGTCTTTAGCTGACACTCTGGGATTCTTCTTTACCTCATGCAGCATTCTGCGCTGTGCTCTTGCAGTCATTTTTACAGGACGACCACGCCTAGGGAGAGTAGCAACAGTGCTAAACTTTCTCCATTTGTAGACAGTCTGTCTTACCGTGGACACATGAACATCAAGGCTTTTGGAGATACTTTTGTAACAATTTCCAGCTTCATGCAAGTCAACAATTCTTGATCGTAGGTCTTCTGAGAGCTCTTTTCTGCGAGGCATGGTTCACATCAGACAGTGCTTCTTGAAACCAGTAAACCCAAAACAGGTGTGTGTTTTTTAAGGGCAGGACAGCTGTCAGCAACACATCCAATATCATCACACTGATTGGAGTCAAGGTTGGCTCACTCCTGGCTCCAATTAGCTCTGGGAGAAGTCATTAAGCTAGGGCCTCACATACTTTTTCCTCCCTGCACTGTGAATGTTTACATGTTATGTGCAATTAAACCATGGCAACATCTAATGTTTGTGTAGTATTATGTTCAGCAGACTGTGTTCTTCTATTGTTGTGACTTAGATGACGTTCAGAGCACATTTTATGCCCAATTCATGCAAAACTCCACGTAATCCCAAGGGGTTCACATACTATTTCTTGCAACTGTATATTGGACCAAAGAATGCAAATTAGTTATAGCCAATGGCTTCAGTGTCTTGATCTGAAATGAAAAGCATAGTGATGCAGGACCTTTCTTTGTACTCCATTTTTACAAATAGCAGGCAAGAAGCCACAAAGTCAAATGGAATGGCAGGCTCTTGAAACTATTTTTTTCTCTCCTTATACTATGACAAAAGGAAAGGTTGGAACACAAAAGAATGAACATTACTTTACAAATCTCTGGACAAAGTAAATTGTGCATATTTATGTTATATTGTTATGTAGTTGCCTAGTTGAGGAATTTGTATTTCTGTTTGAATCTACTTTATATAATTTAGCTGCATTTATCCCTTAAAATGCATGTCAGTGAAAACTCACAGATTCTTGTAAATTAAAAAATGAAAATACACATTACAGATATGAGGGATGTAGTCTTTGCAGAAAATGTATCTCAATCTGTTACAGTGTCAGACATTACAGTTTTAAAGATTAAGACGATTATAACTGAGGACATTTCAAAGCCTCGGTAAAACTTTAACTATAATTAAATATGTATGAATTTAATCTAAATTATACATGGAATTGATGAGTTACAAAATGAATGCTTAGTTTGTGCTTTGTGCCCGTATTTCTGGGCTTTTAAATTGTCAGTAAAGAGGCAGCTGAACATTTTTCATTGTGGGATGTGACCGCAATGTAACAGATAACATGTGAATGAATCAGAAGTTTGAATAATATTGTTTATTTATTGGACAGTGTCCTACATTAGTGGAATAAGTTATAGGGTAATTGTTATTAAAATATTCACAAAATTAGTTATTCATTCTCTTTCTCATTTCTCTGTCTTCTTGTTGCTAGACTAATTAAGTACAACATGACACACAAAGTAACTAGCTGGATGAAAGACAAATCTCTCAGTAGGCTGAGGATGTGCTCACTCTTCTTCCTTGCCAGATTGATGAATCAGTATATTGGGATTTTTATTGTTTTCTGTATGATAGCTATATGTATATATATGAGGGGGGGCTGAGAGAGAGAGAGAGAGAGAGAGAGAGAGAGAGAGAGAGAGCGAGAGTAATATATATATATATATATATATATATATATATATATATGACAATAGTGATAATATTTTTTTTTCAATATAAATGGATTCACAGGGGTCCAGGTTTGGCAAAATGTTCTTGGGGGATGAGCCAGAAGCAGTTTTATATGTTTATGCATGGAAAACCTAAGTTAGCGTTTGTATATCAGAACCAAATAAAACGCAATATTGCTTTAACAGGAGTATAGCCAGTGAGAACATGTAAAATGGGGCATATGCTGATTTACATTTTTTGTCACTTATAACTGTAGACACTTTACTTTTTCAGTTGCTGCTCAACAATTTCAAATAATAATAATAATAATAATTATGATGTGCTAAAGTTTCTGTTTATGAATGCCTTTAGCGAAGGAAAATGTGTGCTAAATTCAACAGTGAAAATGGGCAATTAAAATTAGCAAAGGAACTGTTAAAGGGAAAAAAGCTTAGAGGTGGTAAGAGTGTAAAGTAATTTAAATCACCTGTTGTTATTTTTTTAATAGATGATGTCTTTTGTGTTTTTTGCATTTTAATAGAGGAAACCGACAGAAAAATACAGGCCATTATTACTTACCCCTTTTTTCAAATGCTTATTGCCTGTCTGTCTCTTATTTCAATATCTAAGTCAGTGACCTGGAACAATCATGCAGCAAGTGAAGACAAAACTCCAGATCAGATATGTAGTCAGCTGCTGGACCAAGATTGAATCCATTACATGAGCTTATCTAGGAAAAATGCATGTTCATAAGAAGTCAACAATTGTAGTCTGCTTATTACCTACTACAGTTTTCCTCTAATTGTGCTATTGACTATAATGTCAAGGGATTAGCATGCTATCACATGTTAATCAAGGGTTAAATAACATATATGTGCAACCCAAGAATTAAAACCTAACTACAGATTATTTTTTTAATTTTTATTTTGAATTGAATAGGCAATATTTTTTTTCTGTTGGTTTTTATTTATTCCTGTGATCTAATTGGGGAGATTTTACTTTACTTTCTGTCCCTGTGATGCCCATACAAGAAATGGGGGATGTAGATTTCATTAGGACAGGAGGGCACAGACAGCACTAAAAGCATTGTCAGAAATTCAGAAACACTTCCTAACTGTACTAAAAAATTGTTTTTGTCTGTGTCCTATCACTTTCTTGATAGGAAGTCAGGAAGTCAGTCCCTTTGCCAATATATTTTTATGTTGGTCTTATGCCTTATAATAATGCCATATACTAATATTGTTTTTAAATGAAGAATTTTTGAAATAATAAGTACACAATTACTTACTTTTCTGGTCATGGAAAGGCAACAGTACTCAGCATTCTCTAACTGGACAGGGGGCAAGCAGAGGTAGGTTACACCTTGTATTTAGTGAAAAGAATACAAGGCATTTTATGAGTGAATGTGGGGAGAGGAAGGGGGAGAACAAGCAACTCAATCCTTTCCTATACACTAGGTGGAACTGTCAGTTTTGGTGCCAGAACAAGAGTGCTGACAGTAATGTCCGGCATAGGAAAACTAGCATTTTTAGCATCCCACCCACCATTTGAATATAAGTTAAAAGCATCTCTGGTCCAAACAAAATTTAAAAAAGCACTTAATTTCCTAAAGGTCCACTTTAAGGTGATGTTCATTCATAACCTAGTAAGTACACTATAAGATCAAAAGTTTGTGAATACCTGACCATCACACCTACAATATACGAGTTTGTTAAATATGCCATTCCAAAACCATTAGCATTGATACACAATGGAACAACACTTTGGGGCTATACCAGGTTCCACTGGAAAACGTGTCTGTGAGAATTTGGACCATTTAGTAAAAAGAGCACTTGTGAGGTCTAGTACTGATGTTGAACGAGAAGGTCTGGCACGCAATAGGCATTTAAGTATATCCCAAAGATTTTCAATAGGGTTGAGGTCAAATCTCTGTGAAGGCAACTCAGGTTCCTCCACACCAAGCTCATCAAACTATATCATTTTGGACCTGACTTTTGGGCACAGTCACCTCCTAAAACTGTCATCACAAGTTTGGAAGCACACAGTTGTTTAACCTCTTCCGTACCGTGCTATACCTGAAAGATGGCTACAGCGTGGTTGTCTAGTTCTGAGAGGATGTGGAGGATACGGTAAACGCCCAATCACAGCAGCCTTTTACCACGTGATCAGCTGTGTCCAATGACACAGCAGATCACCAGGTAAATACAGTTGCTGGTTATCCGGTTATGCCGGCGCACTGTCACAGCGCGAGGAAAGTACTGCCGATAACCCACAACTGTCAGAGAAGTGATCAGCACTGATCATCAGGGCAATGATGATCAGTGCCCAGCAGTGCCACCCACCTGTGCCACCCACCTATGCACATCAGTGACGCCTACCTGTACCCATCAGTGCCACCCACCTGTGATCTACAGTGCCACCCACCTGTGCCCATCAGTGCCACCCACCTTTGCCCATCAGTGCCACCCACCTGTGCCATACAGTACCACCCACCTGTGCCCAGCAGTGCCTAGCAGTGCCACCCGCCTGTGTCCAGCAGTGCCACCCACCTGTGCCCAGCAGTGCTACCCATCAGTGCCACCCATCAGTGCCGTCAGTCAGTGCCACCAATCAGTGCCCATCAGTGCTGCCCATCAGTGCCGCATATCAATGCAGCATCATCAGTGCCAGCTCATCAGTGCTGCCTATCAGTGCCTCCTATCAGTGCTGCCTATCCGTACCACCTCATCAGTGCCCATCAGTGCTGTTTATCAGTGCCCATCAGTGCAGCCTAATCAACGCACATCAGTGAAGGAGAAAAATTACCTGTTTGCAAAATTTTATAATTAAAACTACATTTTATAATACAAACAAACAATTGACCGCGCAATTGTCATTCAAAGTGCGACAGCGCTGAAAGCTGAAAATTGGCTTGGGCAGGAAGGGGGCATAAGTACCCGGGAGGCAAGTGGTGTCACATAATTTTTGCAATATGCTGTAGTATGTGAGATTATCAGGTGTCCACAAACATTTGATCATAAATATTAGGTGGGAAGAGGTAAGGTGGCATAAGAAGCTGCAGGCAAAGCATAACCTATAAATACTGTATATATAGGGATGCAGAAATACTTAAAGCGCTACCAAAAATATATTATATATTGCAGCTTACCAGTAATTAGATGTGGTGACTGCATTAGATTTTTTAAGGCTTTTTTACCTCTTTTCACCTAGTGATCCAGGCCAGTAATATACCTATTATATTAGAGTGCATTGTCAGCCTAGGGGGAGGGTAGTGTTAGATGTATTAGCAGATTTAAATACAGTAACAAATTGATGCCAAACTCCAACTTACACTTGATAAGCAGTTACAGGAAACAGTTTTTCGTCCTTTTTTATTAAACGGTTATACATAAATAAATACAAACTTATCAGTATCCCTGTCAGTGTTAAATGGTTTGCCTCGTTCCTCTAACTTCTACATCTGCAGCAGTGCTTGCTCTTTTAAAAAACAAGAGATATACAGGCTGGATCACCAGGTGAAAATAAAAGAAAGAAAGCCTAAAAAAGAAAACAAATGCAGCAATCACATCTAAGAATTGGTAAGCTGCTATATTATAAATAAACAGTAATATAGTGCAGCGCTAAATAGGTATAATTGAAGTCACAGTTAGATTCAATATGTAATTAGTACAATGAATAATGCCAGTAAACGTATCCTTCTTTACGGTGTAGAGTGTAGATATTCCTCTGAAGGCGTGCGGTCGCACGAAAGGCCTAAGGAATCAACACACTGTGATGTTTAGCCGCCGGGGCCATTTGCTGGTCCAGTGGCCATCTTTATTTACTGGTCAGTGTACCTATGTTATTGTAACTTGATACTTAATAATTTGATTACCTGTTTGGCAATATTAAACTATGGGCACTTTCTTTATGGCTCCTCTATGGAGCCTTTAGGTATGCAGACCCTGGGAAGTACTTCACCATCCAGAGGAGGGGAATTCCTGTAATCAGGTGGCTGACCCTGCTGATCCTTAAAGGAGGCCTCTGGAATATACATCACCCAGTTACTGCTGAGCTGCCCACTTGGAGATGGATGCCCCAGATGCTTACCATGTTGCCTTGATGCTCCTGGTCTTGGATATATCAATGCGCATGATCTATGGGCTTCCAGTAAGCGCATAAATTGTGCTTTTGTCCTCTTACTTGGAGCACCATAAAGAAGGATACGTTTACTGGCATTATTCATTGTACTAATTACATATTGAATCTAACTGTGACTTCAATTATACCTATTTAGCGCTGCACTATATTACTGTTTATTATATACCAGAGGTTTTATGTGGTTACCTTAGTGTTTCAGCTGCTACTATAGAGAAGCGCTCACTACTGCTACTTTTTGTTTTGCTATATTATAAATGTTTGCTTTTGGGTTTAATACTGCTTAAGCTTAAGCAAAAAAGGGGCTAAACAAAATGATCAATATCTCTATATCTGAAACATATATTTACTACATTCGTTGTATCTTTGTATTTTATATATATTTTACATTGTTTAACATATTCCTTGAAAAAGATACCAAACAGGTAGAGTTAAAAAAAGAATACTAAATATATATACAATGTTTCAGCTTTGAAAATCAAACTTGTTTTAGACACTTTAATTTAAGATGATGAGATACCAGCATAAAAGCAATTTATAAAATGTATATTTACTGATGAAGAAAAGATAAATGTATTTCAAGTGTGTTGCTGAGAAGAAAATCAACTACAGTGGAATAATTATAATATGCACATTGAATCTTGTTCTACATTAAAGGCATCTAGGGAATCTTTACTTTATTGGGGATTTAGGATCCAAAGAAAACAGCAGAAAGTATTTAATGATATCTTTCTGAGGCTGACAGCCCTTTATTGTCAAACCTTTAAACAAAGGTCCTACTTCTGCTCTGTGATTTATCCAATGGCAAGAAGGCACTGGAAATTATTCTAAAAATGATTAGCCCACACTCCAGTTTTGTCATTATGATTGGGATATATGTTTCTAATATATCTGTTGACCTTTATTTTAAAACATTATCAGGTAAAGTATTATTTCTCTCATGCCAGAGGTAAAATCCCTTGCAAAACATAATTTAAATCGAGTATTGTAATTTAATGAACATGGCATGTTCAAAGGGCACATGAGAGGGTCATTAAAAAGAGAACAAGGACAAAGCAGGGGGAAACACATTGACTGCCATTTTACATTGTCTTTTAGACATTTATGCATGTAAAATATTTCACTCTGAAAATACATACAGAATCAAATAGCAAGGCCCATTCAGGTTTTATTGTAAAATGGAGACTGTTAAATTGTATCCCAAGTCATCTAATATATCCCTTTGTAATAAAAACAGGATTTAACATTTTGCAAAATTTATAGTATGATGTAAATTAGATCCATTATGGAGATATGACGCGTGCATTGAGAAAAATATGGACTTTAAATCAGCATTATCCAAATGTCATCACAGTAGCATTAACTGGTCATAAACTAATTTTCACTGAAATGGGGCTCCTACAGTTTTTTACAATCTCTGTGTTGCAAGGGTAACCAGAAAAAGTATATCTACTGACATTCAAACCTATTTTCTGACATTACTTGATTATGTAACCAATAACCTAATGTAATATATTGAAAGAAAATTGCAAATAATATTTGTCTAAAATTGTTGTTTTTTCAATTCAGTGTTATTGCTCAATATTTTGCATGCATGATGAATGAATGAGTTGCAGACTCATTGCAGTGTTTGGTTTACTTGCACAGATGTTCTTAATGCTGTTGGAATACTAACGTATTCAATATTAAACCAATAGCAATGCACTGCAATGAAATTCAATGTTGATACATGTAAAGTTATGCCTGTGGAAGCTAAAAACATAAATATATCATACAATCTAGAATTGCTAAAATAGCATAAATGAATGGTGGAGATGAATCCAGGTGCCTTGGCAGACCATAGATGTAATAACAGCAATGTCAATCTATAGCTTCTAGAGTGAGTGGGATACTTTCTTTTTTTAAAATAAATAAATAAATAATCTTGTCCTTGTACAAAGAACTGATAAAACTACATCCTAAATATAAGGTGTAGTTCCCAATTAAAAGCATATTGTGGAACTGAAACGTGTGAAAACGTCTTCTACAGGAGCTGGTTCTACCTAGTTCCAAAAATTGCTTCAGGCCTAAATACATAGCAGTAGTCACTTACTTTCAATGAAACTTGTTCTGCAATGTTGAAGATGTTTTGTTGCTTGTTCAAACTACTTCTTCAGTTCTAATGAGTGTCAGGCAGATACCCCAGCATTTATTGCCGTAAAGGTAGCATGGACACCTTAACCCAATCTTGTAGATGTTGATTGTTCAAGAACAGAATGGTGAGTGTGAAAGTTGTGGAACCACCTTGTTCTAGTTACATAATTCCATCCTTGGTGTCAGGAAAACTGCATATGTGTTAATTTATGAAGTCTCTGCAATCCTGTCCTGTGCCAAAGTACTCCCTTTCAGCTTGACCCCACTAGACAGAAGGGCTCTTACATCTGTTAGTGGGTATCAGAGCATTACCATCCTGGCAGCAGACAAGCTGAGATGAGCTATGATTATGAATACATCTTATTGCCATTCTACATTGACCACTCAACTCATTGATGCCATCTTTTATAAACCACTGAGGAAAGACCCCACTAGCTGTTACAGGAAAAAGTTGATAGTCTGTTTACAAAAACTTAAAAAAGAGAAATCCACCATCTCTATCCTGGGGAAGCTATACCATGCCATACCATGCCTGTATAGACTCCTTAAGATACACATGGAAGGTACCTCTCTAAGACCGATTTGTCAGCAATGTTGTAACATATAACATTGCTAAGTATTTGGATACTATCCTAATAACCTACCAGGGTACACCATATTCTGAACTTTGAGAAATCTGTCAACAAGGTACTTCTATTGAATTTTTAGAATCTGAAGAAACAATAGTCTCCCATGATGTAGTATTCCTTTTTGCTTGTATACCAACTGCAGAGACTATTGAGGCTGTAAGGAAAATAATACTCTTAACAGTCAAACAAACAAAAGGCAAGCCAGATCAAGTATATTATTTGCTGGACCTTTGTCTCAACACCACTTATTTTAACCACAAGGAAACTTCTACAGACTGAAACATGAATCTGCTATGAAATCATCTCTATCTCCATTGTAGCTAACCTGTACATGCAGTGGGTGAAGAGAGTCTTGAATTCTTCAGAGGAATGACATGAGTATGTAGGTATGTAGACGATATTTGGGTCAATATCAGAACATTGAATATGTATATGAATATGAGCTTTTTATGAACACATAAGGGTTAATATACTAAAAGCAAATAGTATGTTACTTTGCAATGGAATTTTCACTTTGGGAAGGGAACTTTACCTTGGCTTAGTAGAGGTGGTGAAAAAAATATTTTTTTTTACTTGCACATTGGATGATGAAAGCCAGCAGAGCTTCACATCATTTTCTAATAGTGAACATTTCCTTGCAAAGTGCACAGCAAGTTTGATTTTAATAAAATTACCTCATAAACTCAGTGGACAAATACATCAGGTTTACATGGGAACAGGTACAGAATAATATATTACTCTTTTACGACTATGTATCACATGTCAAGGAGGTGGTTACTTGGACATTGAGGTCTACAGGAAACCTACCCACCCACTGTAACACAAATTGGGGTTATTAGAACATTGCAATATTGAACTGATGTTAGCAGCAAATACAGAGTCTAAAGGCAAAGAACTTAGACATCTCAAAAGTGTTCTAAAAGCTTGTGGCTACTCAGACTGGGCTTTTGTCAAAACATCCACATGGTCAAGCAAAAGCACAGGACAACCGAAGAGAGGTAGGAAGAAGAACACACAGAATAATATATTCATTGCATATGTAGCTGGAGTGTCAAAACAACTCAGAACAACCCATCCTTGTGTCCTTTAGGCTAGTGATATGTTGAAACAGAAGCTTTTACATTTGAAAGATCCAACACCCAAACTTAAAGCAGACCTTTACCTAAAAGGGGAAGTCTTACTTGTTTCCCCACCCCTTCTCTTTAACATTTGGCATTTTTTTTGGGGGGGGGTTGTGATCAGGTACCTTGTTTTGATAGGTACCCACCCCCATTTCCTCCTGGATCAATCAAAGTGAAAGTTCCCACTCCCTCTTCACCCGCAGCCTTCTGGGTCACATCACAGGTCCCAGAAGACTGTGGGACCATTCACTAAGGGCAATATGTGGCTTGCACATGTGCAGTGGGAAGCCAGCTGTGAATCTGCAAGGCTTCACTGCTGGTTTCCCTTAGTTAAGATGCTGGCACCCGGACCTGAAGCCTATTGAAGAATCTGCTTGGATAAGGACAGAGCTGGATCCCTAGACAGGTAAGTGTCCTTATAGTAAAAGTCAGCAGGTACAGTATTTTTAGCTGCTTACTTTAATATTTTGGGGGGAGACTGATGCTCCTCTTTAAAGGGTAACCTAACCTTCATAGGAAAAGAATATTAACTGAAAAAAATAATAATGAAGCATATACAATTGCGACACAAATCATATCGTAATTGAATGTTATTAAAAATGACCTTTTCTCTTTGATCTGCAGTGCTGCAAATTTCTGTAAAATGAAATATGGCTACCAGAAGGTGTTCTGTACACAGATAGTGTACAGAACTCCCCCTAGAAATTTCATTTCCTGCTTGAGTAATTGGCTTACTGATTTTCCCAGAAGTTTGCACTAAGATAAATGTCATATTTTTGACATCTCTTGCCACAAAAATGTCATTTTGATGAGAAATTCAAAAAATAGGTGTAGCGCTCTCTAACCAAACAGTGACTGAAATCCCCAATAGGGAATAATGATCTGACTAATAGTGAAAAAACAACCAACTTAAAGTGTTCCAATACTGGATAAATTAGCACGAGTGAATAAACTCAATACAATGTATTGATATATAGTGAAAACACACATGTGATCCCAGCACTGGGGGATAAATCCTGCAAAAAAAGTGACAAAAAAGTGCTCTGTGTCCAAACACTCACATCATATAACGAATATATAAATGAATATATAAACCCCTATAAAAATATGGTTGATCCGGTATTGTACAAGTAACAGTATTGTGGATAGAAAACATATAAATCTTCTGCAAAATATATAAACGCAAATCCAATCTGACATTACGTGACCCCAGTGTCCACAAAAATATATAAAAACCATGCAGGTGATTCTTGTGCGTTGCAGCCTCTGGTGATGATGCCACACACAGCTAAATTGGCTCCTCACCTCCTTACAGTGACCCTAAAAGAGCCTACAAGCCTTTGGGATCACTCCTGGATCTTCCCAGATCAAATCGTATCCTCCAAACAATTTCACAACAGGAGTAACAGCATATGCCTTCCAGACCTTCCAGCTCAATTTTCCCCTTTAAATGGCTCTAATCAATATGACCAGCTCCCACAGGATCCATAAAGAGAAAGAACCTCCATAGCATGATACAGTTTATTATGCAATAAGGATAAATAAAACCAATGCACTCACATTATATTACATCTTGTTAATAGCCTTAGAACCTCATGTGATGGGTGTACTTGCATGGGTTCTTTTGAGAGCCCAAAGATGGAGTCCACGCCAGAAGTGACTCACAAAGGGAACTCACATCTAAAGGAATGCATACTTTTCAGTTTTCCTCATTAGAGCCCAGCAAGTGCAGCAGCTGATTCATAATTATAAATCACTCCCATACAGATTCACTCTGTACATGGACACAGACAAATAAACAGATATTTCTACAGGTTAACAAAAGGTAGGAAACTGAAGAAAAGTTTGTTAAAGTCCTTGCAATGTACATAGATCACCAAGAGGAGAATTTTTTTTATTGACAAAAGTGGAGTTACTCTTTAGGTAAGGTAAACTTAGTATATGCATTATGGTGCAGTAAGGAATACAAAACCTGTACACTGAGGAAACAAAACGCCTCTACAAACAAATGACCCAACATGGGAGAACAAAGTCTATAATAACTATAAGAGTGTGGTTTTACAACTTTCACACCCCCACCCTGTTCTTAGACAATCAACATCTGCACATTTCAAGTGCATTTCCCAAGAATAGCTGTCTGGGGCAATTTTAAAAATTTTCACATACATGTTAAAATCAGCATTTTTTGCTAAACATTACTTAGAACCCGAAAACATTTTTTATTCTGACAGCGGAGACCCTGAAGAATAACATGGTGTCTGTTGCAACTTTATGTTTCACAAGATTTTTGTGCACACAGTTGTTTATCAAATACAAATTGTCAGGAAAAATACACTTAAATACATTTTAATGCACCCATACACAATATGATACTCACTTTTTGTTAAAATATAAAAAATGATGTTGAGCAAATGCATACCAAATGTATCAAGATTTAAAATTGCACATACCTGTGAAATGGCAACAATGGTACCTCAAGCTGTCCATAGGTGAAGTTTTAAAAACCTTTACAGGTTATAATTTGAGAGTTAACCATGAATTATGGCTCTAGAATTGTTGCTCTTACTCTGAGGTTCATGGTGATACTCAGATGTGGTGTAATCACTGTTTACATATGCATGCTGGACCTACATACACATTTGCATTTTTAAAGCTTTTTTTCATTTAGCTTAAAGCCCACTTGATATAACTTTGGGCAGGTGACAGGTACACTCTATGGAGACATCAGGGGTCTACTACACCCCTGATGTCTCCCTTGCCCTTCAAAGCAGCTGATCACACACAGATCATGTTTGATAAGTTGCTTCTCTGGTTGTAAAAGCCAGGGAATGACAGCACAAAGCCAGAGTAGTGAAATCCTTGTTGCTTCCGGATTTATTCATCACCAAGGCTGAAAGATATTTTACAATAAGTACCACACTTTACAGAGGTGCTTTGGCATGGCAGTGTGGCTTTACATGTGTTTAACCACTTCAAGTCCGGACACTTTTACCCCTTTCCTGTCCAGGCCAATTTTCAGCTTTCAGCGCTACCACACTTTGAATGACAATTGCGTGGTCATGCAACACCGTACCCATATTAATATTTTTAGCATTTTTTTTTACAGATAAAACTGGTAATTATTCACCACTGGGATTTTTTTTGCTATATAAAAAATATGTCCACAAATTTTGGAAAAAAAGTGTTTTTTTTAAATAAAATTTTGCAAATAAATAATCTTTCTTCATAAATCTTGGCCAAAATTTGTTCAGTTATCTTTTTAGTAAAAAAATAACCCAAATTAGTTTATAACCAAAAATTATAATTTTTCAAAAATGTTTTTTATATTTGTATTTTATTTATTTATTTATATTATTATTTATGTTTTTTTTTAACATACTGTCACCCTAGCAGTGCAGTGTCACCATAGTGACACTGTACTACTTGTGGGGGGTGATGAACATTTTTTCTTTACACTGATTGCTTTTACACCCATAAAGGCTGTAAAAGCAATCATTTCTCTTTCTCTCTGGCTGAATTCTTGCAGCCATTGAGAAATACTGTGAGAGCTGTGATTGGTCACAGCTTGTCACATGGTACAAGGCTGTTGTGAATAGCCTTGTACCATGTGACCTCTGTAATCATTCACAGATTTGACACGTAGTAAGCAATGATGTCAGAAGTGACATCTTGCTTACTACTATGCATGTGATCACTGATTGGCCAATCAGTGATCACATGATCGGGACCTCACACAGAGGTCCCATACAGCGATTGGTGTTCCACTGTGTCTGGAGGACACAGCGGGCACCAGATCGCGGTGCCGCGCGCTCCCAGGGAGCGTGCACAAGCTAAACTGGTGGGCACCGTTTATGAATGGCAACCCGCATCTGCACTGCTCCCGTCCATCTGTTTATATACATGGGCCGGACGGGAAGTGGTTAAAAATGAATGCAACATAAAACTGTTTTTTTCTGTGCTATGCACAGATTGGTTTAAGCGATTTTTAGTTCCTTTTCATCATAACCTGTATGGTTATACTGTCTTGCTGGGTCCCATGGTTTTCCTGCACTGTATGGATGATGGCCAAATAGCCTGAAACAGCTGTGTGCAGTTTGGAATATATGGCTCTAAAATATTAGGCTGTATTTGTACTATACTGTACAAGAGCAGTCTTGGATTTACATCTGGCCAATAGGATTCAAAGAAAGAATTTTCATGACTTCACCCATTGCCCTTATTTTTTGATATATGATGGAGTGGGGCATGTGAATACATCCTGTTTTAATAAGGTTTTACTGTGCTAACCTAACATGTCAAAACTGACTAGCTATAGAGGGTGCTTTGAGACAAAATTGATCTAACCAGCTGACATTTTTTTTATTTTTTTAGCATGCCCCTAGCTATATTTATGTTTGTTATTTGAACATTTTTCGGAGAAAACTGACAGTTATTATAATGCATTTATCTTTGAGAATTGAACCTCCAGTCATATGAAGATTTGTGTAATTACAGCTTACTCAGATCGATATTATCAACTCTCCTGAATATATGTGTCAAAATAGTTTACTACCTTATATATGTTAACATGTTTTGCAGTGCGTTTCCTTAGAAAAACAACTCCGAAACATAATCAGGATCTGTTTGGTCTTCAAATTATTGTATACCACTGTGGTGTGTTAAAACAAGGTAAGAAAGAATCTAAAACCAAATTATGAGGAAGCCAATGTAATACAGTGCATTATAACTGAAATTTGCTAGATTACTGTAAGCGACTGATCATTAGGAATGCTAATACTAGTTCTAATATCTGTAATATTCTCAGATTTAAAGTCCACAGTAATTGGGCTAAATATTGAGCTAGAAGGTAACATGTAATAGAAGTTATTTTTTTAAGAAGATTAAAGGCAGCACATTTTCTTATCCTTGTATTACTTTGAAGTTTGGAAGTGCTGAAAACCTTGGTATAATCCTGTTATAGTCTGTACAGTACAGGTTTAAAGCCAGAGCTATCCTGAGGGAACAGAAGCTGACAATATTAATGTCTAGTTTCTTCGAGCTATGTACTGTTGATGCCTCTAAAATCTTTTTTAGAAGAACATCATTTCATTTGGAGCAGTAGAATGATTAGGAAGATTTATTGCATCCCATGTTTGTAAAATAACACTATAGTTAATTCTGATTATGAAATATCAATGACTAATAGCGCCTTTTACATTGTTGCAATCATCCTGTATTATGAGCTAAGGCCATCAGAAGCTTGCTAAATGAACAATAATGGCTCTAATTGGAGCCATGTGTGAAAGAGTGGGCTAAATAAGGAACTTGTGGCAACTATAATGTTAAAGTCTGCTGATGGATGGCACAAGTGAGTGCAGGTAATTTTGGTGACAAAATTCAGTCTGCAAGATTTCAGAGACAAGTGACAATCTTATGAAGAGTGGTGAGGTAATTTCCCTGTGGGTAAAGCATTTTAACTATGTAAAATGAGCTATGAATTTTAAAAAATGACCTTTGGATCATGAAAAAGAGACATTAGTCAAAGGAATAGCTAGAGGATATCCTGGCAAAAGCTGTGCGGAGAATAATTAAGGATAAATCTGGTAATTAGCCTAGAAAGGAAAAAATTACGATGAATGTATCACTACTGTTCAGCATTTCTAATTTGCAGATATTCTGCACATTCTGGTTTAGCCAGTCTGGTATAACTCAGTAAGAGTGGACTCTGGAGTAAACCAGTTCAACTGTTTCTTAGAACAGGACTGTGAATGCTAGAACACTTCACGCTAACTGCCGCAAGGGAGAACTGATAGCTGAAAAAGCAGTAGCCACTGAAAGGCTAAAATCAATAGTATTCTACTCGGAACAAAACGTGCATGCTTCCAAATCAATATGATCCGCTGAATATACTCTTGAATTTAATAGTATAAATCTTCATTTGAAATCAGAAAACGTCAGGACTTGCTGTGTGGTTATGATATCTGGGGCAATCTTAAGGCATAGGATAACAGTACTGTATATATGGTATATTTTTAGGAGTTACTGAAAAAAAAAAAACCTTGTTCAGGGGCTTTGGTAAAATCCTTAAAAATACTTTACTTTGTGCTTGGTGCAGTTGATTTTGCTGATATCACAGAATGATATGGAAGTTTTAGGAAAGTAACATGCCATAGAAGGGTTCTTGCAATATGGCTGTGAGACTGTAAAATGACAGATGAAATTTAATAATGGTAACTATAAGGTTATGCATGTGAGCCATGGTATTGACATTGCTCCTATACATGAAATGGAATACAGTATGTATAAAATGAATGCAAATATAGCATTGCATCTGTATATTTGCAAGGCAACATCTTAAATATAGGATACTGCTTTAGGGGAACAACCAAGGGGGAACACTGTAAGGGGAACAACTAAGATTTGGACAGAGTGTATAGACTTGCAAATAATAATCAATAGGAATTTCACTTAAGCATAGCTAAAAACACCAGTTTAAATGTAAACTCCAGGAAAACTGCTCAACACAGGTAAAATGCATACAAGAGCTGCTTAACCTACCAAAGGATTTATATTTCTCTCTATTCAGTCCTGAGTTTAAAACAGCTTAGCCACACAGCTCAACTACCTTGGAGATCTCACTTTTCCCAGCTGTAGCTAAATAATACAAGAAAGTCTTTTTCCTACCCCAACCTGTACATATTCAATGAAGGAGAAGCAGCAGACTGATGAGCACATTTTAAGCATTTATTCTAACTTCTATTTGCTATTTAAGTGATCTTTTCAATTCAGTGGGCTCAATTCACTAAAGAACTTCTCATGAGATAACTGGATCACGTGACACATTTTTTCTAATTATCTTTTGTGGTGCTGCAAATGTCAATTCAGTATCACCGTATGAGGTATTTACCTTAAAAAGCAAAATTGTTTGGTAAATATCTAATAAAACAGCATATTTACTAAAGGAAATAAATAAATTTGTGAGTTAAATAAGTAGTGGTCCAGGCATGAAGTATTTAAGGAATGTAAAAATATAATAGCCAATTTGGAGTAGTTTCTACCTATTTGGACCAGTTCTCTCAACAGAAATGCATTCTAATGAATGAATACCCAAAAGTAATATAATTATGCAAATAAAAGTATATATGTATGAAAATGCAGATTAGCTTCCCCTGTCAATAATGTGTTAAATCTTCAATAACAACATTAAAAAATTGAATAATTGATAAATAAATCCACCCTCACTGTATAGCAATAATATTATATTATATATGAATATATAAATAAATACATATAATTTCATCTTCTTATGACTATCAAAATGAAACTACCCAATATAAAATATGTGAAAATAAAATCCAAACAAATCCAAATAAAAGTGCCTTCTTTAAAGTGCATTCACATGTTTCTGCAGCTGTAAAGGTGTTGACCAATGCTCTAAATAATTCAAAGCAGGGGCGGACTGACAACTCATGGGGCCCCCGGGCAATAGGGGATCATGGGGCCCCTGTGTCCTTGCCCAAACTCAAAAAAGCCTATGAAAAAGGTACCAGGGGCATCTCATGGGACCCCCTACTGACCCCGGGCCCTCGGGCAATGCTCCAGTTTCCAAATGGTCAGTCCGCCCCTGGTTCAAAGTGCACTCTGTACAATGCATTCAATTGTTTACACAATTCCAAAGGTGCAAAAAAAGTTTCAGATAAAATTAGTTTATTAGGTGTCCATCCTTTGATTTGAATGTACAGCAAAAAGTCTGGCACATCTCGAGTCACAAGAATTTATTAATCCTGTGGCATACAGCTAAAATGCATCCACTAAGGTCCTTAGTCACAGCTAACTTTAACTTTCTATTAATCTGTAACAAATACCATCCCTGCCACAGGGGAAGAAGGCTGTCGAACAAGCAGCACCTATGTGCATAAGTAAATGTTGATTAGAAAGTCAACAATAGAAAAAAATCAAACAGCAACAAAAAACATACATTATTATAAAATTCCTCACTGTGTCAAGAGACTCAAATGGATAGATCCAAAGATGGATACAAAATATATACAAAATAATATGAGTTACTAAACAAATGTTTCAGTATAAACTATCTATATAACCTAATTAAAAATATTCATTTAATCTGTTCTCCCTGACTGTGCACATATATGGGGTGACTTGGCTGGTGGGTTTTAATGTCGAGCCATCACACATATGGCTTGGGTCTATACAGTATATCTATTCTGTGCTGAGAGAGCTTGTTGCACATATCCAGCGCAGTGGCTAAGCCATCAAAGACAGCCTCCATTCATTGTTTACCATTGGGAACTTCCAATCATGTGATTGCCCTGACAGCCAATCACAATAGTCACATGATTGGAAAGCCCATCTCTGCAAGCATTCAGGTTTTCTTAAAGGGGGCAATGACAGCAAGTGGTTATGATATGTCTAAATCCCAGTGATGGTTAGGACCAGAAGGGGCTCTTGCTCCCAATATATGTATCACTTCCTTTTAAAGAAGATTCACATGTAAATAATTACCTGTCTAGGGCACGTTAACTCTTTCGGTTTTGGAAAATAAAAGAAAACATATCCACATTATATATCCGTAGAAAGTGCCTAGATACTATTAAGTTGATGGATGAGAGGCCCTGGATTACAACCGTCACAATGTTCACCGAGTTTTACCAAGGTGGATCATTCATCCAACATCATTAGATCAGTGCTCCTGACACAAAAATGTGCTCAATCCTCCACCTCCAAATAATTTCTAATAATTGCTAATCTAATACTACTTGTTTCATATAGAAACTATAAACAGTAGTGTGCTGTACATGAAATATAAAGGTTTAAATAAATATGTAGTCAGCACTATTAACCTAATCTATTATAACATGTTCCCCCAACAATATACAATAATGGGCTCGAAATAAAATATGGAAGGCTACATGAATAAATAAATAGCTATACATAAAGAATTTATTAAAAAGGAACTCTGATCAACACCTAAATCCCAGTTTAATACAGCATGTTCCCTTTAGCAAAAATAAACAATTGTGAGCTGTAAGCGAAATAAAAGTATTCACATAAAGGAGAACTTTAACAAATTTTCCTTTGAACTACAAATCAAAATATTTTTGATCAAAACACAGCAAACCATTAATGGGTTTGATCATGCCACCTGCAGGAGCAGGACTCTAGGTGTGACCATAGCTAAATTTTTTTCTAGCGGATAGGAGTTAGGACCTTTTTTTTATTGCTTTCTTATTTTCAGGATCTAGATAGGCCAGATCTAAATATCACTATAGATCCAGGTAGTCCCCCCAGCAATGCCACTGATCACATGAAGCATACAATTTTCAGACCTAGATCTTCCATCACAATGTCGCACTTTAAGTCAAGTACACCTAGACTGCAATAGGTATCAGAGGGGCTTTCCCCGCCGGGAATATTTTGCCAGTGAAGAACTACAAGTCCAAGGTTTGCCTATTTTCCTGTGGTGGGTACTTGGGCACATTGGTTTACTGGTAGGTATTCCCTTGCCTCAAGTGGTATTTCTCTAATTCCCATACCTATTTGGGGTTTATGCTGACATTTGTCTCTCCCCCCCCCCACCACCAGCAGGACCACAGCCTGAAAAATAGCACCCTTTTACTGGGCTTTTCTCCTCCTTTTACAGGCTGATTTTTTTTTTTTTGGGGGGGGGCTGTGTGTGCTGTTGCATTACACAGTGTTACTGGCAACTGTTCTGTACTTTACATAGAGATAGAAAAAAACGTCCTACACTGTGTGAGCAGCGTAGCTGGAGGTATGCGCTTGGCTGGTTGCAGAGACTGTGGGGTTGCCATATTTCATGTTGACTGCATTTTTCCAAGGTGGTCATAGGTGCCTGGGCAGGCTGGGAGCAATTCCTTCTTTTCTTGTTTCTTGCTGGCACACATTGTGGAGACAGTGTTGCAAGCAGGGGCATGAACTGGTTTTCCTCAGGACATCTCTGCACGATCACTGTACAGGTCACTCCTGCACAGATTTCTCACCAGATGGCTCCCTGCACAGATACTTATCTCTCAGATAGCTGAGTGGAACCAGGGTGCACAAAGGTATGGACAAAACTGCACTGCCAGTCCGGAGAAGCAAGTCACAGCAGGTGGCTCATAAGTTGGCAGGGCTGCCACATGTGCCTGCTGTGGGGGGGCTGGGATTTTTTCCCCAGCAGACCCTCTCTGCTTGACCTGTAAAACCCTCCAGTCCTGCTTCTTCCTTGGATGAGGATCAAGTGGTGTCAGGGTCCTTGGGGGCCATCTTTACATTTTGATTCATTCTCTGCAGCTATGGGCATTTTTGTATCTCAGAAAGAGATCTATTGTGGAAACCCACTCCAAAGCACCCTTCACCACCAGAATTTGAGCCCAATGAGATGGACAGCAAACTGCCCCCTCATGGATCTGGAACCAAGGCTTTAATCTGTTCAGTTCTTGTCTCAGCCCTGGTGTCCTAAATGATGACTGAAAAGGCTAAGCTGCTATACCAGGCGTTGGATTCAGAACAGGTCTTCCCCTCAAATGTGGAATTGGTTGATTATTTAGTTCAAGCCTGTAGTATTTGTGGAATGTGACACTGGATTCCAGGCAACTGGTTTCTGAACTGATGGTATCAGCTGTTGTTTTGCAGTCTTTGCTTTGGCTTACGTGCGGTTCCATAGATTAGATGACCCAGAAGGTACTTACCAAAATGCCCTTTGCCAGTGCTCATCTTTATGGTGCTTCTCTGTCAAGATCATTATTCCTCTCCAGGCCTTTTCCTGTCTCCTAAAGAGATTGGAACATTTGAAAATGCCCAACATGGCTGTGTTTACTTGTGCAGGAATATGTGCAGACATAGTGGAACAACTCCGAGATCGTGCTTATGCATGCTGGTACATGATAGTTCCTGGCTCCATATGGCCTTATTCAGAATATGCTCCTTGTGTATGACCCCAGTTTTTTCCAGACCATATGACACCTATTATGCTCTTGCCTGATTACAGTGACTGACCTTGGCTCCAGTTCCTTACTAAATCTCCTGTCCAGCCAATCTGGACCCTCCTGCATATCCAGTGTGCCACCTGACCCAGCTGTCATTCCAGTCCAGCTCTGTCTGTAGAAAGTGCCTCATCACCGCAGATCCATTTGGCAACAGTACATCTAGCAACTCTTGCTTCTTTGGGCTCAGCACCCTCTGTCACCACCCTCAGGGGTGTTGTGCAATCAGCCACAAGGGAAGCACTCTCATTATTTGTGCCACAGACCAAGTACATGGCAATAATACTTTCTTTGGACCAGCTTGGTCCAAACAAATTATTTAAACTTCGTTAAAACATGGAAATCGGCTTTATAAGGCTGTCCCCACTAGAAGCTGCCAGTCTTCTCAGTTGAATAATGGCCAGTATCATTCAACCAGCTTCCTCTGAGCTCAGGTTTTCATGGACACAACACCTGGAGGACCCTCATAACACATAGACTGATTTACTAAAACGGGAGAGTGCAAAATCTGGTGAAGCTGTGCATGGTAGCCAGTCATCTTCTAACTTCAGCTTGCTATATTAAGATTTGACAAAAAATGGGAAGCTGATTGATTTTTATGCAGAGCTGCACCAGATTTTGCATTCTCCAGTTTTAGTAATTCAAAACTACAGTCTGGATTTAGAGCTCTTCTACAATAAACAGTGCTTATATGTCACTTTTGGCAGCATTGAGGACTGACCCCCCCCAAGAATTTGTGATGTCATCAAACTTGGCTATATATATCCTTTGAAAAAAAATATGTTTGTAGAAGAGTGTCTCACAGGGAGCCAAGAGCAGTTCTGTCGAGATTTACCATCTCCCAGGCTTTTTTGATATATAACATACCTTTTGGGATCTCTGATCCTCCTGCTTGTAAGCCATTTAGGCTCACCTGGACTCACAGTAAGTGCTCTGCAGCTTGGGAAGCTGACAGGCAATGCCTGCAAGTGTCAGTGGAGGCTGACAAGTGATCGGCTTAGATAGCCTGATAGTTAAAATGGCATTTTGTGTAGTACACACAAAAGACATGGCTAGGTTTTTTGTTTTTTGAAATGTTGAACTATTAATTGCAGCATTGTACTGCACCTGTATATAGTCTGTAAGCAGCATCAATAAACACACCACTGTTTTGTCACTATGCTACTGGACTAGTATCTGTACCAAAAAGGTTGCTCACCTCAGGAAGTATTACAGGAGCTACATATACCCAACTCAAATATGGTGGCACTTTAAGCAAGAATCTGTTATTTAAAGGGCAAATACTTGGAACATGGAGGAGATAAAAAAAAAAACAGCTGGTGTTGTCTAACACTGCATAGCAGCAAGCAAACGCTGCACAGCAGTAAACACTGCACTGCAACAGGCAAATATTGGGACATGATTAGACCTGTGCAGTCACAAAGGCAGGCACTGAGCAGGCACATATATGAATTCCATGCACATCATTAAAACGAAAAACAGTACTTGCATGAACTTTGCTATACTTATTTCACTTCTCTTTAAGTAGCAGTTGATGAGACATTACTGTATAATTCTCACTAGGACATTAAAATGGCCAGTACATGCAGAAATTAAGAGGTCGTGTGAGCCAGTTAAAAAGTAGTAGCTGATAAAGGAAAACATGACTTACAGCAAGTAGCCTGGATGTGTGGCCTAGAAGCAATTAAAATGAGTAGTTGATGAAGGATTGCGCAAACCTTTATAAGTAGCAACTGATGAGGGAGCACAAGACCCATTATATGTGTAACGCTGCACAATGTTACTGTTATGCAGAACTGTATTTGGCCATAAGATGACAGTTTTAGCAACTTAGTGATCACACAACCCATGCTGGGGATTCTGGGACTTGTGTGCTGTAAGTAGTATTCTTTCATCCAGATTAGCTGAAACTGAACTACACTGCCCAAGAGGACTGGCAAAGGGCAGGAGCATTTAAAAAAGAAAAAGCCCGGGAACCAGGCTGGGGATGAGAGAGACTGTGTTGGAGGCCAGACAGGAGTGAGCAGAGTGGATCTACACGAGGCCAGGCAAAATTGATGAGCCAGAAGGTTGCAGAGCTGCCAAAGAGAGAAAGCTGAAAAAGCTGTTTAGTGGAACCTGTGGGCAGGTGGACTGGGCCATCACCATCTACAAAGCCCAACAAGAGGACTAACAAAAATGGAATCCCTCTGCCCAACAGAAGATCATAGTTTCAACGTACTGCACTGTAAGACCGGGTGAAAGGGTTCCTAACCCAGCAATGCTACCATTGCCTTCAAGCTTGTTGTTTCATTTTGTTGCTCGAGTCTAGAACAGTTACAGTACAGGCCTATAGTTTTGGGCAGAGATGCTATAACCAATCCAGTACTGCAGTCTAGCCTACTTACCACACTTATTGACACTGCCTGCAGGATACCATGATTCACATCTTTGCTTCCCTGTTAGTCAGGAATTGTACACTCACCCCACTTCAGACGGAGGCCATCCAAGAAAGAAATTAGCAATTCCAGTGCTTTTTTTTTTTGTTTAAACATACATACTTCAGTAGAAAAAAATCTACCCCATTTACCTTCCACTTCATAGTGTATTTTGCTGACAATTTACTTGCTTAGATTCCTGAAAGTTAAATCCTGACTCTTCTCACTGAGAGCCCACAAGTGTGCTATCCAGTGTTTGTTTTTTTCATTCTCATTTTATTAGCTTAGTTGAGGAAAATTTCTCGATGTGGGAGCTCACAATTAAACCTTAAGTCCTGCAGGATTGGTGGGAGTGGCTTAAAATGGTACTGTATTGTGTTATACAGTTGCAAGAAAAAGTATGTGAACCCCTTGGGATTACGTGGAGTTTTGCATGAATTGGGCATAAAATGTGCTCTGAACGTCATCTAAGTCACAACAATAGAAGAACACAGTCTGCTGAACATAATACTACACAAACATTAGATGTTGCCATGGTTTAATTGCACATAACATGTAAACATTCACAGTGCAGGGAGGAAAAAGTATGTGAGGCCCTAGCTTAATGACTTCTCTCAGAGCTAATTGGAGCGAGCCAACCTTGACTCCAATCAGTGTGATGATATTGGATGTGTTGCTGACAGCTGTCCTGCCCTTAAAAAACACATACCTGTTTTGGGTTTACTGGTTTCAAGAAGCACTGTCTGATGTGAACCATGACTCGCAGAAAAGAGCTCTCAGAAGACCTACGATCAAGAATTGTTGACTTGCATGAAGCTGGAAAGGGTTACAAAAGTATCTCCAAAAGCCTTGATGTTCATGTGTCCACAGTAAGACAGACTGTCTACAAATGGAGAAAGTTTAGCACTGTTGCTACTCTCCCTAGGCGTGGTCGTCCTGTAAAAATGGCTGCAAGAGCACAGCGCAGAATGCTGCATGAGGTAAAGAAGAATCCCAGAGTGTCAGCTAAGGACCTACAGAAATCTCTGGCACATGCTAACATTTTTGTTGACACATCTACAATAAGGAAAACATTAAACAAGAATGGAGTACATGGGAGGACACCACGGAGGAAGCCATTGCTGTCCAACAAGAATATTGCAGCACGTTTGAAGTTTGCAAAAGAGCACCTGGATGTTCCACAGCACTACTGGCAAAATATACTGTGGACACATGAAACCAAGATTGAGTTGTTTGGGAAGAACACACAACACTATGTGTGGAGAAAAAAAGGCACAGCACACCAACATCAAAACCTCATCCCCACTGTAAAACATGGCGGAGGGAGCATCATGGTTTGGGGCTGCTTTGCTGCCTCAGTGCCTGGACGGATTGTTGTCATTGATGGGAAAATGAATTCCAGAGTTTATCAAGACATTTTGTAGGAAAACGTACGACCATCTGTCCGCCAACTGAAGCTCCGCAGAGGATGGGTGATGCAACAGGACAATGACCCAAAGCATACAAGTAATTCAACAAAACAATGGCTGCAACAGCACAGAATACGCCTTCTGGAGTGGCCCAGTCAGAGTCCTGACCTCAACCCGATTGAAATGCTGTGGCATGACCTTAAGAGAGCGATTCACACCAGACATCTCAAGAATATTGCTACACTGAAACAGTTTTGTGAAGAGGAGTGGTCTAAAATTACTCCAGATCGTTGTGCAGGTCTGATCTGCAACTACAGGAAACGTTTGGTTGAGGTTATTGCTGCCAAAGGAGGGTCAACCAGTTATTAGGTCCAAAGGTTCACATACTTTTTCCTCCCTGCACTGTGAATGTTTACATGTTATGTGCAATTAAACCATGGCAACATCTAATGTTTGTGTAGTATGTTCAGCAGACTGTGTTCTTCTATTGTTGTGACTTAGATGACGTTCAGAGCACATTTTATGCCCAATTCATGCAAAACTCCACGTAATCCCAAGGGGTTCACATACTTTTTCTTGCAACTGTATTGCCAGTTTCTTGCTGGTGTTTTGCCATTTTGAAGACTTAGCCAATTTGTTTCTTTTGTTTGTTTTGCCATTTCCATGTGTTTTGGACTCGGTCACTTACAGACCATTTACCGTGATCTACCAGTGAGCCAAATTAATATGAGAATACGTGCACGTGGAAGTAAGACACTGACACTTCGCAGTTTGCCAACTTCCTAAAATTCTGTTTTATTGAGGAACTAACAGTATCATTTATAGGGCTTATGATGCAGGCAAAGCATATACATTGATTGGGTGAAAAGTCCACTGGGTTTCTGCGTGTTCTTCCATCCGTGTTGATATCTTCCAATCATTTTCCCAAAAAAGACTCATTCCCTTTTATGGGGGTTGTTTACATTAAAAGATACTTTTCTCCTAATGAGTCACCTAGGGTGAGACTCCGGATGAAGGCGCCATCTTAATTATCATCATTGTTCTGTCAACCTATATCTGATTGTTTACTTAAGAGAGTAAGGAATTTAAAGAGCAAGAAACAGAAAGTAGCAAGACTATAAAATTGTCATTTTACTGATCATCTAATAAAACGTGGACTGTCTATCACAATCCACTACACATGACATTAATACAAGTTAAGCCTTTATCTCACTAGTGTGTCCTTGTTCATCCTTTGTGTGACAGCCATGGAGTCACCTGGCCAAGGTATTTTAGTGGTGTCAGCAGGGGCAACACTCTGCTCAGGGTTCAGTTCCAGAGTAATCTTATAAAACATTCCTTGTTTCTTATATCCTGATACAGATTATCAGCTGATAATAGAGTTGATTTTAACTTTATAAGGCTGAGACATGACATCAATGGGGTATATTTATCCTATATGCTGAAAAATTAAAAGTGTTATGTGTCATTTATTACTAAAGTTTTTTTAGGTAGCATATTTGAGCCTGTTCTGTCCAGTTTAGATTATTTTTCATGAATTGCAACATGTTCTTATGCTTCTCACAGAAACAGAATAGTCTGCTCATTTGGATGGATAAACTAGGCATTTAACAAATTAACTAAGAGGAATCTGTGGGTTAGATCATACCTTAATTGGATAAGCTATAATTAAAGCAGATAAGAGGGTATAATGACCTAGGTCAGCAAAGTAATGTTATCATGAAGGGTTGAATGAATTCCTAAAGTATTTTATGTACATTTTTGAACAGTGTTTGCTAAGCACATGCTTTGTTTCACTTGAATTGATTTTTCTCATGTGCTTTAAAATGTTTTATTATGCAAACTGTACACTTGAATTATCTTAAAGCCTTTCTCTTCATCATGATAAGCTTGTCACATCCTGATGAAGAGAATTAACATAATAGCACTATATACAGCAATAAACCTACTGTTCAGAATTAATATACATCAAATAAATAATGTATACAAAACAACTGAAAAGTAGTAGTATCAATAGACATTGGATGTCTAATGTCAACTTCTGCAACTTAGACAACTCAGCTATCTATACTGTACAAATCCCTGCAGGAAACATTTTGCCTTGGGGCAACTAAAAAAACGACAAGCAGCTCATTATAACCAACAAGAGATGAAAAAACGAGAAGCAGCTTATTAAAGTGATTCTAAATTTTTTTTTTTTTTTTTTAGAAAAAATAACAAATTTGTCTATGCTTACCTGCTGTGTGCAGTGGTTTTGCACAGAGCAGCCCAGATTTTCCTCTTCTCGGGTCCCCCACTGGCGCTCCTGGCCCCTCCCTCCTGTCGGGTGCCCCCACAGCAAGCAGCTTGCTATGGAGGCACCCGCTGCTCCATGTGTCCATTTACACATGGAGCCACATCTCGGCCCCTCTCTCTTCTCATTGGCTCACTGGCTGTGATTGACAGCAGTTGGTGCATATGGATCCCGCTTCTGTCTCGGCCAGTGAGGAGAGGGAGTCCTGGGCTAGCCGAGACTCCAGTGCACATGGCTGGATTGAGAGGGGGCTTAGGTAAGTGTTAGGGGGGCTGGGAGGCTGCTGCACACAGAAGGTTTTTTACCTTCATGCATAGAATGCATGAAGGTAAAAAACCTTGAGCCTTTACAACCACTTTAGTTTTGTTTTCAAACTAGTGCCATATTTGATATTTCACTAATGATCTGTTATAAAATCTTTAAACATTAAGGTTATACAACACAGAAAAGAGTTATATAGTGTGAAAAAATGTACTGAAGTCATTTAATTGCTAGAACCTAAATATTATTTTAACTTCACAGGCCTAACTGGAGCAAGCACAGACTACTGTCTGCAGGCACAATAATTGCCAAAGTCCAAAGGTTGGGCATCAGGTTTCTGGAGAGGGTTGTGATTCAGTAGTCAGAAAAATTGTGGTAGTTCTTTGTAGCCTTTTGAATTGTACAGCTCATTGAGAATTCTATAGTTAAAGAGGCAATCCTACTTTCTCTGACTACACACATTTCAATTAGAATTTTGTTTAAAATAACAACATAATGGTTGGTGACAAAAGGCATTATTTTAAAATACAGTCAGGTCCATAAATATTGGGACATCGACACAATTCTAACATTTTTGGCTCTATACAACACCACAATGGATTTGAAATGAAACAAACAAGATGTGCTTTAACTGCAGACTGTCAGCTTTAATTTGAGGGTATTTACATCCAAATCAGGTGAACGGTGTAGGAATTACAACAGTTTGTGCCTCCCACTTATTAAGGGACCAAAAGTAATAATAATCATAAATCAAACTTTCACTTTTTTCATACTTGGTTGCAAATCCTTTGCAGTCAATTACAGCCTGAAGTCTGGAACGCATAGACATCACCAAACGTTGGGTTTCATCCCTGGTGATGCACTGCCAGGCTCTACTGCAACTGTCTTCAGTTCCTGCTTGTTCTTGGGGCATTTTCCCTTCAGTTTTGTCTTCAGCAAGTGAAATGCATGCTCATTCGGATTCAGGTCAGGTGATTGACTTGGCCATTGCATAACATTCCACTTCTTTCCCTTAAAAAACTCTTTGGTTGCTTTTGCAGTATGCTTTGGGTCATTGTTCATCTGCACTGTGAAGCGGCGTCCAATGAGTTCTGAAGCATTTGGCTGAATATGAGCAGATAATATTGCCTGAAACACTTCAGAATTCATGCTGCTGCTTTTGTCAGCAGTCACATCATCAATAAATACAAGAGAACCAGTTCCATTGGCAGCCATACATGCCCACGCCATGACACTACCACCACCATGCTTCACTGATGAGGTGGTATGCTTAGGATCATGAGCAGTTCCTTTCCTTCTCCATACTCTTCTCTTCCCTTCACTCTGGTACAAGTTGATCTTGGTCTCATCTGTCCATAGGATGTTGTTCCAGAACTGTGAAGACTCTTTTAGATGTCGTCTGGCAAACTCTAATCTGGCCTTCCTGTTTTTGAGACTCACCAATGGTTTACATCTTGTGGTGAACCCTCTGTATTCACTCTGGTGAAGTCTTCTCTTGATTGTTGACTTTGACACACGTACACCTACCTCCTGGAGAGTGTTCTTGATCTGGCCAACTGTTGTGAAGGGTGTTTTCTTCACCAGGGAAAGAATTCTTCGGTCATCCACCAGAGTTGTTTTCCGTGGTCTTCCAGGTCTTTTGGTGTTGCTGAGCTCACCCGTGCATTCCTTCTTTTTAAGAATGTTCCAAACAGTTGTTTTGGCCACGCCTAATGTTTTTGCTATCTCTCTTATGGGTTTGTTTTGTTTTTTCAGGCTAATGATGGCTTGCTTCACTGATAGTGACAGCTCTTTGGATCTCATCTTGAGAGTTGACAGCAACAGATTCCAAATGCAAATAGCACACTTGAAATTAACTCTGGACCTTTTATCTGCTCATTGTAATTGGGACAATGAGGGAATAACACATACCTGGCCATAGAACAGCTGAGAAACCAATTGTCCCATTACTTTTGGTCCCTTAACAAGTAGGAGGCACATATGCAAACTGTTGTAATTCCTACACCGTTCACCTGATTTGGATGTAAATACCCTCAAATTAAAGCTGACTGTCTGCAGTTAAAGCACATCTTGTTCGTTTCATTTCAAATCCATTGTGGTGGTGTATAGAGCCAAAAATGTTAGAATTGTGTCGATGTCCAATATTTATGGACCTGACTGTATCACACTAAACTACATTAGCATTATCTATAAACACATGAATGATTATGGGATCCAGTTATAAAAAATGTGCTTTGTGGATGTCTTAGTATTCCTGCATAATACCCATAATGTTTTTTAATATGTATGCATGTTTCCTTGTTGACTGAATGTAAAATTCCCTAGCATTCAATCCTAAGAGAAAATTTCCTATGAGGACATTTGACCATGAGAGTTAACTTTTTCTGCTAGAGAAAACAGCCTAACACTACTAGCAGGGAAAATAATGCTATAAGATATCTGCACTGTGTACAGTCTATGGAGATTCCTATGTGAATGGTTGAATGAATAGGTGTTTAGCCAAATGAACCTCCAGCTGCAGTGTGAAGTGGAACATTTAACAGCTGTTTTATTACCACTGCTAAATGTGACAGCTTCCTCCTGGTTGTTAGGAAGCCAGCCAGCACCTGCCAGTGCCCTAACAGCCAATGACTTATCTCTGCCCAGCACATTCAGCTGTCAGACAGGGATTCCTGAATGACAGGTAACTGTAAACAAGTAGTGGCAAAAGCATGACTTTCTTTGTGAATGAGTAGGGGTACTAAAGTCCTTTCAAGGTAAGATCAAAAGTGTTTGGTCAGCCAAGCAGAAACCCCTCCAGCTCTACTTACTGGTAGTAATCTGTATTTGGAGGGAAGTTTTAGCTGTTAAGAGATGGATCATGATTTGGGAAGTATTGTGTAAGGAATGGCTAGAAAATAGTTTACAGTTTGGCATGCTTGTAAGCTACCTAGGTGCATAATTGCATAATATAGATTGGACATACTATATATGCTGGATGGTTGGAGGGCCTGTATGCTTACTATGACAGAAATGTTTTTTTATCAGAACTTTGGAGGCATCTGATCATTGTATAATTTGCAAGTATTATGTGGACGTTGTGCTCTATTCTGGGATCCAATAAATGCTAATCTCTCTGGGGAACAAAATTGCTTTCTAGACCTGTGCTTCGGTTTCCACAATAACACTAATAATTCTAATAATAATTATTAGTTATAATCCATATATACAAGAGATGTCATGCTACCATACCTGAGCCAAATGCATTAACTTAGAAGTTGTGATGGAGAAAAACCTCTTGACTACATTTCCAGAAAGTGATGGGATCTACTTTAATTACTAACTTTAACAGCGGTGTTTGAAGTGGACACTTTTGAAGAGTTTTTCTCACATATCATTGAGTGAATATCATTCACTTGGGGACTATATTTTATCACTGTGCTTGTTTATGATTATTATTACGATTTTATATATGTTATTCATTTAATACTATTGTCATCACGTCTTTATATATGCTGCTGCATACCTAGGAGGGTTGATGTGTGTTCTATTTATTCAATACTATGGCTATTCATGTTTATGACACATTTTTAATTTCCATTTAGTAGGGCAGCCAGGTGTTTATTTGCCAGCTTTTAAACTTTATTTATATATTTTTTATATTTATTTTTGTAACATCACTTTTTTGATTATTTATGGTTTGGTGACACATGTATTATTGCCCTGGGTTACAGTGTGCAGGGCTAAGCAGGGTGTTTACTGTATTATTGCATTTCTATTTGGCACTAGAGGGGTAGTTGGTTGTGTGTAAGCGCAGCACCTTTATATATATTTTATATATAATCTTTTATTTTTTATTTGGGTGTGGGAACACCTTTGGGTGTGTGCAGCTTACACAGTTGGAGTTTGTTAGGGATCCATTCATCTTGCCTGGCAGCGGATTTGATATATATTTTAACTTTTTGGAGTGCCTAAGGAATTTAGGAAACTGTAATCTCCAAACCTACAAAGATCACAATAAAAATACAAGAGCTAGATTAGGGAAGCTAAAATAGATTATGAGAGACACATTGCAGAGGAAAGAAAAAGTCCCAATATTTGTTTTCAAATATATTAATAGTAAAAAGGCAAGGTTAGAACATATTGGCCTCATAAAAGCTGATCAGTGGAAGTTGGCCACAAATGACTGGGAGAAGGCAACTGTATTAAATACATTCTGCTCTGCAGTTTATATGAATGAAGGAGGAGTATAATAAACAAGACAGTAATGTTAATAACATTATATTGAATGCGCCTTTGTGGCTGAAAGCA